>NC_044979.1:140160885-140460885 GCF_008728515.1 Papio anubis
AAGGGATCACATTAAACCAGTCTGAACCAGTCTCACATTCCTAGCAATGTCAATCCAGTTAAACAGCTGTGCCTTATTTCAGGAGGTGGTGTTGCAGCTGTGCTGTCATGAAAGTTAGGTCTGTATATGGTGCAGTTAAACAGGTACTTAATAAGAGGTTGTTCTACCAAAGCAAAAGAAGACCAAAAGTTAATCATTTAGCAGACTAGTTTCTGAGTTCACAGGGCAGCCAGATAAAAAGATTTCTAGATATTGGTTTTGAAACAGCTCCAATTGGAGTAGAGGCAGGCAATGTTGATCTGACAGATTTTTCTTTCCTATAGCTCCTTGGGGCCAGATCTGAAAGACTTTAAGTTGTTGCAATTTCTCTGGAGTCTGCTCTATCACAAAGAATTCTGCAAAAATCACAACTCTTCCTGCCTTTTTGGACCAAACCACTGTATTTCTTAAATGTATTTGATATCTCATGCCTTCCTAAAAGTATAAAACCAAGCTGCACCCTGACCACCTTGGGTACCTGTTCTCAAGACCTCCTGAAGGCTGTGTCATGGGTCATGGCCACTCATATTTGGCCCAGAATAAATCTCTTCAAGTATTGTACAGAGTTTGGCTCTTTTTGTTGGCAGCATGAATTACTCTTTCTCTATTGCAATTCCTCTTGACTTGATGAATGGGCTCTGTCTAGGCAGGGGGCAAGGTGAATCCCTTGGGTGGTTACAATTAAAATCCATACACAATTTTACATGCATATGCACTGGAGGCCCACAATATATGAGACTAAAATAAGGACTGAATGATTAAAGCTTAAATAGCATTGTGAACTAAAAACGGGGGAGCAGCTTCTGATAGGGAGTTGCTGACACAAGTTATGGGAGGGTGAGGGGAGAAAACGCATGATGAACACATTTTATTTTATTATGGAGATAAAGTCTCTCAGGTAGCAGTGCTCCAAAGAATAAGTATTATCAAACTTTTTCTCCTTTCCTGTGAGTTAGTCTTCTGATTGATGAGATTATTTGGAGAGGCTCAAGACAATTGCATTCTTTTTGGAAGATCTTCCCTTAGTCAGATAAGAGAACTTCAGAGCAAGCCCAACCCTGCACTTTCAGGAGGGAAAGAATGGGGGATGGGTGGACAGAAGAAAGTCAGAAGTTCTGAAGGAATTTGTGAAATCTTTCAGTCTTCTTGAGTCCAAAGTACTCAGCATGACAAAGTTTCATTTTTTTTTTTTTTTTGAGAAGGAGTCTTGCTGTGTTGCCCAGGCTGGAGTGCAGTGGTGTGATCTCGGCTCACTGAAACCTCTGCCTCCTGGGTTCAAGCGATTCTCCTGCCTCAGCCTCCTGAGTAGCTGGGAGTACAGGTGTGTGCCACCATGCCCAGCTAAATTTTGTATTTTTAGTAGAGACGGGGTTTCACCATGTTGGTCAGGCTGGTCTTGAACTCCTGACCTCATGATTGGCCTGCCTTCGCCTCCCAAGTGCTGAGATTTCAGGCGTGAGCCACGACGCCCAGCCTAAGTTTTATATTTTCAAATGTTGTATTAAGAGCTCTAACAGATTAATAATATTTTATGTGTTCATAGCATTTGGCACTTAGGTAACCTCCCCTCCATTATCTCTTTTATTTTCAAAACAAATAAGAAAAAGATGGGCCCAATTAGCACTTCAGGTCTTAGAGTTAAGAGCAGACATGCCTGCATAGTTACTCACATATAGAGGAGTACCAAGCTGGTAGCCAAGAGAACCCATGTTTCCATGGCAAAGTTTGGAATGAGATCCATCACCAGTTTTCTTTTTTCAAGTCTGTCTTCTGAGTTTTTCTTTCAGCTGTATGCTGCTCTTTGCTGGGCTGTGCATACACAGTTTGCTTTCTCTACCCAGAGGTGATTTAGTTAATGTTAACAGGGATATTTATGTGCTGGGGAAGGAGGTGGGTCTACAGCTGCAGCCAGTAGGAAAGCCACTTATGTTACTCCTCATGTGGAGGGATTTGGGTACCCTTTTCAAACTGACAATTGGCAAATAATTATGGCTGTCCTTATTTTGGCCTCCTTTGATTTCCTATTCTGTGAACAATCAATCAGTAAACAAATCAATCGCTGCTATTGGTAAGCCCAAAGGTTATAGATTCTCAGAAACCTAAAGAAAAATACTTCTGCAAGAACATCTGCCCAGCAACGGCCTGTCGAACCTTAAACTGATGTCAGCTTTGTTACTGATCTTTATAGCCAAGGATAATCATTCCAAAACAAATATGTAATTCTCCTCATTACTTTTTTAAACTTTGTCTTACTTTACCTACCTGAATATGCACAGAGTCTACCCTGGCACACATATTCCCATTGCAATGCTTTATTCCCAAATAAAAATAATTATTTTTGGAAAACCCATCTCTATTTGTTATCTAGGTTGTCAAATTATGCCTCCAGGTTAACAGACAAGAAGGACTCCCTGTGCCTCAAAAGCAAAAACAAACCCAAGAGGCCATGGCAGGTTTAGGTGACGGTCATGTTCTCTGTGTTCTTAGTAAGTGTTGCAAAACCTATTTTTCTGTAGCCAAGTCAAATAACATTTTCTGAAAAAATCTGTACCTGGGAATTTTCCAACTGCTCACCAACAGATCATGTGGTAAGAACTAACTGACCACCTTGGAACAGCCAATTAAGAGACATGTGACTTGGGGCTTAAAGGCTTTCCAATCAAGACTCTGTTCTTAACTCCTCTTCCCTGCCCTGTGGTTTTTAACTTTATAGCTCTTCACCTCCAAGGCTGCATCTCCTCAATCTGCAGACTGTGTTTTGTAGAAAATGAAGCTCTCCTTCTGTCCTCCACAGATCCCACAGTCTTTGCTAGTATTTCTTGGTGATGAGGAAGGGATCAAAATTGGCTCCCAAGATCTTCTCCCTTGTGCCATCTGGACTAATCAATGCATTGGCACCAGCAAGAGTGCTCTAAGCTCAGTTATCTTCCTGGCCTGGCTGTTTCATGGAAAAATCAGTAAATCCTCTCGCATCCAAGATCTCCCATTTAGGATAAGGTCTTGAGGTCTTTATTTTTTTTTCAGGGAACCTGCCCTTCTGGCTCTATGGCTACCCACTTTTGGGGTATGCTTGCACTTGGAGGGGCATGCTCATGTTTCCTGGGGTGCATTCATGCTGCATCAAGCAAGCTCATGCTTCACAGGATACTCCATGCTTCAGTGTTGCAAGGACTATCACACCTTATTTGCCCTTGAAGGGACTCCTTCCTAAGGTGAGGGCTATGCATAACCTAGGTTCTAAGGCCATGGTCTCTAAGGGCTGCCATCAGGTAATCCGGTGGCTCTGTCTCTGACCAATCACTGTCAGGTACTCTGGAAGTTTTTCAAGTTTAAAATTTAACGGTAAAGGCTCGATAGAAATGGATGTGAGAGATACATCTAAATTGAACTCTGAAGCATGCAATGAGGACAAGAGGAGTCTGGATGTCTCAAAGACAATAAAAGGCTTTCTTTCAATCTGCATTTTTGAAAGTTTCAAACACAATTGGGACTTTAGCTATGTTTTAATAGGAGACTAACCTGAAGACTTAACCCTTGTCTCAGAAAATCTGAAAAACTCAAAGACCCTAAAACGGAGAGTCCTATATCTTCCTGCTGCCCCATTTGCGTTCTACCTCCACTTTTCTCTTTTTACCACCACTGTCTTTGTCTGGAACATTGCAGGGACCTGGCAACTTGGTACCAGCAGGGGCCATTGAGCCCCTCTCACTCCTCCATGATGACTGAAAACTGGATGGGTCTCTCATGAGTTTTGGACTTTCCACTTGATTGACAGCTGTCAGTTTTGTTCAACTAGTTGTTCTCACTCCTGGATAAAAGGGAGTGAAAGAAAGTCTCTTTCTTTGAGACTTACTGTTTCTCAAGAAGGGGGAATCATTCTGTATTTCTCCTCCATGAACATATGAATGAGTATGTACGCTATTTCTCCCATTAATCTCCTTTGTGGGTGATTTTTTTAAGCAAACCTTCAGAGGAGAAAGGACAAACATTTTTCTTGGCCTCTGCAGTTCTGTCCCTGTGCGCAGGATACAAAAGCCATTCTGTTCTTTCAGAAGCCTCAGTGAAGGGAGCCCAAGCACTGGTAAGTCAGCAGAAAAGTAAGAATTTCTTTTTCTTTCTTTCTTTTTTTTTTTTTGACAGAGTCTTACTTTATTACCCAGGCTGGAGTGTAGTGGTATGATCTCAGCTCACTGCAGTCTCCACCTCCTGGGCTCAAGTGATCCTTCTATCTCAGCCTCCCAAGTAGCTGGCACACGCCACCATGTCTGGCTGAGAAAAGTAAGAATTTCTTTCCAGTCAGGCTCCTGGCCTTTCATTCTGGGAGATCCACTTGGGCAGATGTTAAGAATTGCTCTTTGTCTCCTCTGCAAAATCTTAATAAATAGAAGAAAAGGATTTGTGTGACTAGTACAGGGTGCAACAACTCTAGGGTACTGTCTAGTACTTTCTCTTATGAATAATCACATTGTTCGATCCCTTTTTCCTCTAGAAACACTATTTTCCTTTGTTCCTGTATTTCTGTGTTGTTCTGTCATAAAAAGGGCTACAGGAGTGTAGAACATGGGCCTGAAACCCCTATAAACCCACCTGTTGGAGCTGGCTCTGCAGACTGAGCAGCTGGTGCTTCTGAAGAGCACACCTGTTGTTCTACACATGTCCAGTTCTCGGGGGAGTTTCTCTCAAGAAGCCCCATCCCTGTGGGTATTTTGCTTTCCTAACCCTTGTGGCTTGGTCAGTCCTGGGAAAGTCCAATCCCAGGAGAACCTACCCAGTGTCACATATCAACAGGCCTGGATTTACTGGTTTTGGTGTCACTCAAAAGGGTACCTTCAGTTTTTAAAAAAATCAAAGCCTAGATAAAGTGTTTATAAGGGATAGGTCCTCAGGTAAAATAGACTGACTTCTTTTTCAGAACTATTAATAGTACAGCCAAATATTAAAATGCTTTCTTTGGCTAGGTGAGGACGCTCACACCTGTAATCCCAGCACTTTGGGAGGCTGAAGCAGGTGAATAACTTAAGGCCAGGTGTTCAATATCAGCCTGGCCAACATGATGAAACCCCATCACTATTAAAAATACAAACATTAGCTGGGCGTGGTGGTGCATGCCTGTAATCCCAGCTACTGGGGTGGCTGAGGTGATCAAGAGGACCACTTGAGCCTGAGAGGCAGAGGTTGCAGTGAGCCGATATCACACCACTGCACTCCAGCCTGGGAGACAGAAATAGACTGTTTCAAAAAATAAAAATAAAAAAAAAAAAACTTTCATCACCCTATCTGAGAGCTCCATCCTTAATTCAGTAATCTAATCAAGAAATTTCCATAAAAAGATAAGAAAATTATGGAGAAGACATCAAAATAATATTACTGGATCCTTGAGGTGTTGCTTTTATGGCCTAAAACCTCTGGCCAGTGGCACCTCTGCACAAGTTTTGCTCGGACTTGCTGGGCTTGTTCTATCCACTGGGGTTGGCAGGCTGCATTCAGCCCATGCTACCAGCCTGGATCCCATGCCTGCCAAGGGTGAGTCAGGAATGGAGCCAAGAGGGGTGTGTGAGTGAATGTGGGGTCAGGCCACTGCACAGGCAGACACTGCAGCTGCTGCAGTGGCAGGCAACTCTGGGTGCTGGCATGGGCACTGGCTCTCTGTGAGGCTGTGACTGGACCAGGTGCACAGCAAGTAGTTTCTCCAGCTGGAACTGGGGGATGCAGTGGTGCCTGCAAGCTTGGAGACACCAGGCACTGCAGGATACCAAAGAGTCACAACCCTGTTTTGGGGAGCTCCCAGGTCTGGGCTCCCTGAGGGACTGCAGCTCTTTTCTCCTTCTCTTTGCCTGCAACATGGTGAACAAGGGGCATGTTTCAGCCCTGTTTGTGTTATAGCTCTTTTACCTCTGCCATTCAGTGGGTCCTGAGTTCTTGTCCTTCGACCAGGAAGAATGAGGTATGCAGACAGGTGCAGGGTAAGCAAGGTGAAGAGGAGCATTATTGAGCAATAGAACAGCTCACAGGAGACCAACAGAGGGTAGCTGCTTTCCACAGTCAGGGTGTCCCGATGAGTATTCAGCTCCTGGCAGAGAAGAGACCCTGGATTGGAAGGCTCCTCTCTGCAGGTAGGTCATCCTGTCATCTCTGCAGCTCTCAGCAGAGAGGAGGTTTTGGAATGGGTTGCTCCTCTCTGCAGCTGCTAGTCTGCATGTCTCTGCAGGTCTCTGAGGCTCTCAGCAGAGAGGAGGCCCTAGAGTGGGTAGCCCCTCTCTGCTGCTTGTTGTCTAAATGTCTTCTGCTATCAGTAGAGAGAGTAGTTCATCTCTGTAGCTGCTCTTCTTGATGTCTGTTCAGCTCTAGCTGAGCCTGGGGCTTTTATGGGCCCCAGAGGGGAGGAAGTGTGCACTGATTGGGCCTTGGGAAGCCATGGGAGGGCTGGAAAAAGAATCACAAGTTCCCACTCTGGTCAGTGGGACTGGCAGCCCAGCCCCCAGCCTTCAGGCCCTCCCTGACCTGAAGGTGGAGCCTCACCAAGGACACACCTCCTTCTACCCAGGAATCCGTCTGCCTCCTGCTTCCCTTCATGGCACCAGGGCTCAGCCTGACTTTGCTCTGAGATTTGAGAGGGTGCTGACAGCAGGGAGAAGCCAGGGAGCAGGAGCAGGCACTTTGGATCCTGTGAGGGTAGGGGGCCTTCCTCGGCCCCCAAGAGTGCAGGGATGCCTGAGTCTGCAGCTGGTGGGTGGCTGCAGCTGTTCAGTGTAGGGGGGATGGGGGGTGAGGAAAGTTGGGGGTGGGTGGTAGGGGTTGGGTTGGGGAGAACTTCTGCCTGCTCCATGGAGCTGGAGGCCTGGTCTGCAGCTGTGGTTTGGGTAGCTGCCGCAGCACCCAGGGAGCTCCTGCCCCAACTTGGAAGGGGCAGGGCTCCATGGAGTGTGCAGCCCCGCCTGCCTCCCTGTTGCAGCTGGCATGATGGCAGTGGCAGGCTGTCTGGAGCAGCCACTGCCATCAATAACCTTTGTATACTTGTTCCCAGTTATAGAATTTATGCAAATAGATCTATAAAAATAAATGTACTGACTACTTTAGGACAAATATTAGAGAGACCACAAAAAACTTTGCAGGACAACCAGAGTTTCTAAATTTCTTAGGTTAAATGGTTTTAACAAAATGCTCAAGTTTTATACAGTTAATTGCTACAAGTCTGTAACTAAAACCTAGATTACAGTAGTTCAATGCATACAACTGACAGATAAGTCAATTTTGTAACCTTGCCTTTCATGACAAGTCTTTTGACTTTTGTTTTTTGGCTCTTTTATTACTTAGAAAAGATTTTAAGGATTGATGAATGCCTTCCCACCTCTATTCCTGTCTGGCCTAGAACATATAAATCAGTTATTAGTCTTTTGGTTTTAAGTCCTTTGGCCATAAGAGCCCCATGGAGGGACAGGGTGGACTTGGGGCAGACAGCCACACCATCACAGCAATGATGAGACCAAATAAAAGTTTGCCATTGATGTTGGCTCTGGAAAATCTTGGCTCAAATAAAGGAGAATGTAAACCAAAAACAAAATCCCAAGCCCCCTCCACCAACTAAACAGACTCCCTGTTAGCTAAGTGGATGCCAGAGGAACCTGAAAAACTGAATTCCAGGGCATGGTGAAAAGGGAGGTCCAGCATGCCTCATTATACTCCCTTCTTTGCTTATTGTCATTAGACTTTCTTTCCCAAAGGTGAAAGAGAAAGCAGCCCCTTCAAAAGATTCCACACCAATAATGTCAGTTATGAGCTTATCCTCCCAGGTACAGAGTAAAGATAAGATGAGATTAATCCTTTCCTCACCATTCCCTGAGAGATCTATTTCCTCCATTACTTTTTCTTTAAATGTTCACCTTATCATATGACAAGGCACTAACTAAAGTCTCACAAGTATGTAATCATTCATCTCATAGCAGCCCCTCCCCATTTTTAAAGGAAAATGTATCAATATTAAATCTCTGAGAACCTCTTTGGAAAGAAAACCGGCCACAGATGCATGTGTAACTTACATTTTTCTTGGGCATGCACTCAAGCTGGCTCAATAATCCTCGGTGACTGAGAGTTATGCCTCAGTCACTCATTTTGGTGAAGGTTGAGATGACAAAAGCCCTTATGGACTTGAACCTCTTAAGACTAACTCCCCTGTGAGCCGACATGGTCAGACAAAGCAGACAATACTGCTTGCTACTTCATGTCTTAAGCCCTAGCCTTTTTGACTAGCTGCCAGATGTGAACCAACAATCAGGCCCCCAGGTAACAGAGACCAGAGAGAGATGTTCTCACTTGGCAGCAAAGCCAATTTCTCAGGGCATACAATAGACAAAAGAAAGATCTCATTTGATTTTTGTCTGAGAGATACACTGCAAAGTTTGTCTAAACAGATGCTGGTCTGCTGAGAATTATGAAGTCACCAGTCTGTTGGGTAGGCTTAAATGACAGGCTTATAAAAAGACCTTACGCCTGTGTTCTGCCCTACAATTCTCCTCTTTCTGACAAATGACAAAAAGACAAAGGAAAACAAAGACCATCTCTGAAGGGGCAGGGACCAGAAATGCAGAACACTCATAGCAAAAATAAAAACACTAGACGTTGTACACCAATAACAAGTTTACAAAAAGGTTTTCTATTGCTAATCTAGTTTGGAAAGAAACATGAGACAAGTAGTGATATTACCTCTTGTTCAACCTGGTTCCACAGGCAGGGATACAGGAGACAGACTGGGTAAGAATTCCTACCTTTCTCCAGCTTCGTCAGGTCTCAGGGTCTCTCAACGGTAGCTTCAGAAGGGCAGAGTGACTTTATTTCCTAGTTGTCTCATCAAAACTGTAGGAGGTGGAGAGAGAAAACTTCAGTTCCTCCTCTAGAGGCTTAATATTTGAGTCTGTGAACCTGACAATGGATTGGTTAACAGCAACTGTCATCTCAGTTACTTGGGAGGCTGAGTTGGGAGGATGATTTGAGCCCAGGTGTTCTAGGCTGCAGTGAGCTATGATTGCATCACTGCACTCCAGCCTGGGTTACAGAGCCAGACTGTTGTCTCAAAAAAAAGTGCATACACATTTATGAAATGCATACACACTGGAGACTCACAATATATAAGACTAAAATAAGGACCAGGTGGTTGAAGCTTAAACAGCGTTGTGACTTACTAAACATTTAAGGGCTTCTGGTGGGGAATTGGTGACACAAGCTGTGGAAGGATAAGGGGAGAAAATGCATGATGAACAAAGGTTATTTTATTATGGAGATAAAGTGTGTCAGATAGCAGTGCTCCAAAGAATAAGTATTATCAGCTTTCTACTTCTTTCCTGTAAGTTAATATTCTGTTTGATGATATTATTTGGAGGTGCTAAAGACAACTGCATTCTTTCTGGCAGGTCTTTCCTTAGTCAGAGAAAGGAACTTCAGAGAAAGCCCCTCTCTGTACTTTTGGAGGGAAAGTAGGGGAGGCAGGAGAAGGTCAGAGAGACCTTAGTTCTGAGGCCATTTCTGAGATCCTCCAGTCTCCTTTAGTTCAAAGTACTCAGCTTGCCACAGTGCCCTGTTTTCAAGTGTTTTGTTATGAGCCCCAATAGATCAATAATGATAATTTATGTTTGTGGCATTCAATGCTTAAGCAACTTCCCCTCCATTATGTCTTTCATCTTCAAAACAAATAAGAAAAATAGGCCTGATTAGCACTAAAAGTCTAAAGTTACAGAGCAGATGGCCTGGACAGTTATTCACAGGTAGAGGAGCACCAGGCTGGTAGCTGGGAGAACCCACATATCCATGGCAAAGTTTGGAATGAGATCCATCGCCAGTTTTCTTTTTCAAATCTGTCTTCTGAGTTTTTCTTTCAGCTGTGTGCTGCTTTTTGCTGGGCTGTGCATGTAGAGCTTTCTTTCTCTGCCTAGAGGTGATTTAATTAAGGTTAACAGGAATATTTATGTGCTGGGGAATGAGGTGGGTCCACAGCTGCAGCCAGTAGAAAAGCCACCTATGCTCCTCCTCATGTGGAGGGATTGGGATGCCCTTCTCACATTCACAGTTGGAGAAGAATTATGACCACCCTTATTTTGACCTCCTTTGACTTTATATTGTGTGATATCAGTAAACTAATTGGTATTTGATAAGCCCCAAGAGTTATAGATTCTTATGAGAAACTCATGTGAAGTCATTGGCATTCAATCTCTAACCGGCCCTTATCTTCATGGCTGCCTTCATCCCAAAATACTTCAAATCCATCAAAATAATCCACACATACACATCTTTACCCAGGAAGTTTCCACTGCCTAGAATTTCTCTATATTCCCTAGAAGACTCCTACTCATCCTTTCAAACCCAGATCAGATAGATTTCTTTTTAAGTTTTTATTTATTTATGTTTCTTTTCTTTGATACAATATATCTATATTAACCTGTTCATGCATTTCTCTAAAGAAATACCTGAGTCTGGGTAGTTTATAAAGAAAACAGGTTTAATTGGCTCACGATTCTGCAGGCTACACAGGAAGTAAGACTGGGGAGGCCTCAGGAAACTTACAGTCATGGTGCAAGGTGAAAAGGAAGAAGGCACGTCTTATATTGACCAGAGAAGGAGGGGGGAGAGAGAGAAGAGGGAGGCGCTACACACTTTTAAACAACCAGATCTCATGAGAACTCACTCACTATCATGAGAACAGCAAGGGATAAGTCTGACCCCATGTCACCCAATCACCTCCCACCAGACCCCTCCTCCAACATTGAGGATTACAATTCGACATGAGATGTAGGTGGGGACACAAATCCAAACCAAATCAACACCCATATAATAATTTATTTTATTTATTTTTTTGAGACAGAGTCTCACTCTGTTGCCCAGGCTAGAGTGCAGTGGCACAATCATAACTCACTGTAACCTCAAACTCCCAGGCTCAAGTGATCCTCCTGCCTTAGTCTCTGGAGTAACTGAGGATACAGGTATGCATCAGCACACCTAGCTAATTTTCTTTTTTTCTTTTTCTTTCTTTTTTTTTTTTTTCTGTAGAGACTGTGTGTCTCACTATGTTTCCGAGGCTGGTCTCAAATTCCTGGCTTGAAGTGATCCTCTGGCTTTGGACTCCCAAAGTGCTGGGATTACAGGGGCGAGCCACTGCACCAAGCCCAGACCTCTTCTATTAGAGGCTTTCTCTGATTTAGGAATCAGACGTGACTGCTTCCTCCTCTGGGCAACTTCTTTCCCCCTCCCATGGTTCTATTATTGTCTTTCCTCCTCTCCAGCACCGTGCTGGTTTCCACACATGAGTGGTGGTGATCCCTTACCAGAGCATGAGCTTCTTAAGGACAGTTTGGGTATTATTCACCACTGTGTCTGTAGGCCCTAGCTGAGTCCTTTACACAGAGTGGGCATCCAGAAAGGTTTGCTGAGTTTCGTTGGGTTAGATTGCTGCATATTGCAAAACTTTTCCTGGGACTCTTTCCCTAGGACTCTGGTGACCAAGCCACTTTCCTGAATGCAGCAAGAGCTTTTGGCTGGGCCTTGGCTGCCATTCCTGTACATTCAGAATGATCCAACATGATTCTGTTGTCAAGAGGGCCTGTGATGGAGACACAGGGAAGGAGATGAAGATGACGGCTTCAGTGAGAAGTAGCATACTGTGCTGCTTCCTGTGCACTCCCTCAAATGGTTCTGCAGAAGGTGGAAAGCTAGAGAAGCTCCTGACCAAAGAATGCCCCTCTTTCTGGAAATAATGCATGTCTGGGAACAATGGGTGTGAAAGGAGAGAGGAGGAGGAGAACAACTGACTGGATTGCCAGGTGGACTCCAACCACCTTAGCCACCAGGGATGTGGCTGATGTCACTACAAGCAGCACATACAACATCAAGGACTCCAATAAGATGATTTGAGCTTCTTCTTTGGGGTAGTAGGGGGAATTCTGCTTTCTGAAGAGTGAAATATTTACCCCAGGAGCTGTTAAGGATGAGACCTGCAACAGCAGTGCTGTCATCTGAGAGCCCCTCTATGCCTGCTTGCTGGAAGAGATCCTAAGGCTGAGCCTTGGGAAATGGCATTGGCTCATTATCATCACTGACCCACGTTCTGTGTCTCCTTGCCCTGAGGAATCATGAATTATGTGACAAGTAAAACCTCAATATTCTTAAAAGTCAACAGAAATACAGCCCTAAACTCCTGGGCTCAGGTGATCCTCCAGCCCCAGACTCCCAAGTAGCTGGAACTACAGGCATGCATTAACATGTCCAGACTTTATATTTAATTTTGTAGATATGGGGTCTTGCTATAATGCCTAGGCTGGTCTCAAAGTCCTGGGCTCAAGCAATCCTTCTCTCTCAGCCTCCCAAATTACTGGGACTACAGGCATGAACCACCGAGCCTGACGTTAATAGAAATTCTTAGTAAAAAGGATGACTTTTAAATATTAAATCCAGATTCTCAAGCAGTATGGTAAACTATTTTTGAAAAGCTATATACAATTAAATTAATGTATGTTAAAACTTGCAAAGTAATCTTGAGTAGATACTATACATTTTAATTATATAAACAGCCATTGACTTCTGAAAAGTCCCATAACCCCTCCTAATTGAACCCAGCCTGTGAAATGATGGGAAGAGGCCTTCAGGAAGCTTTATTTATTTATTTAGACAGAGTCTTGTTCTGTGGCTCCTGAGCTGGAGTGCAGTGGTGTGATCTTGGCTCACCACAACCTCTGCCTCCTGAGTTGAAGCAATTCTCCTGCCTCAGCCTCCCTGGTAGCTGGGATTACAGGTGTGTGCCCCTGAGTCCAGCTAAGTTTTGTATTTTTAGTAGAGACAGGGTTTCACCATGTTGGCCAGGCTGGTCTTGAACTCCTGACCTCAGTGATCAGCCTGCCTTGGCCTCCCAAAGTGCTGTAATTATAGGCGTGAGCCACCGCACCTGGCCTATGCTTTTGCTTTTAATAGGTCATCTTGGCTACAAAGAGCAGTGCAAATGGGGAGCTTCTCAAGTCCCACAGCATTTTGACCATAGTTTTAGCCTCAGTCCTATCAAGTCAGCAACACTGTAACTTCCAATCTCAGTTGAGTGGAGGGCAAGCAAATTGCTGTAGAGACTGAGAAGCGTCAGCCTGTAGATGCTTGGGAGCTGGGCTAGGGACTATCTTCCCCTTCCCAAATGTGCCGCAAGCCTGCTTTCTCCCGCACTGAGCCCCCTATTTGTACACATGTACAGAATGCTTACAAAGCTTCCGTTAAGTCACAGATAGGATGAAAACCATCTCTACCCTCCTCCATTCCCATGCAGAAATCCTACTTCAGAGAAGGAGTTGCATATTGAATGCATGAGTCCTAGAAATAAGACTTAGAAGGTCTTGTTTAACATCAATCAATGACAACTGTTCTTTAAGTTCATCAGGGAAAAGATCCCAACTTTTCTATAAAGGTAACACCACATTATTTTTAATTTTAAAGTGACATGAATATATTTTTCTAAGAGACAGATAGACAAACACACCCACAAACACCCACACATACATAAATGTCAGATTAAAATTTAAAATTAAATACCTTAAAATTTGTGGCCAAGAACCTCAATTCAACTGCAAATCACTCCTTGAACACTTACTGAATGCTTACCATGGACAACGTCCCTGGCAAGGTACTATTTGAATTTTATGAAAGAAATAAAATGAAGTGATATTTTTAAGGGAGTGAGGGCAGACATGCTTCGATATAGAGAGAAATTAGTAAATGAACATGAATGATTTAATGACAAATATGAAATTAGGTGATGATAACAGGCTGCAGTAATGAATAACAAAGCAGAGGACTGAATGGGCCGTGGACTAGATGGGGAAGGCTCTTCAGAGGAGCTTGGGGATTGAACCAGGACATGAAGGATGGGAAGAGGATGTGGAAGAGAGAGGAAAGAACATTCATAGAATTATTGCTCGGTTGAGAACTAGCTTGGCTTGTCAGCAGGAAGGGTCCTGGAAGGTGAGTTCTAACAGTCGGGATGACCCTGACCTGTGGGAGATTTTCCACTCTGGAATAAATGTCTTGAATTAGTGATTCTCAAAGTTGGTTTCACATGAGAAGCAATGGAGAGGATGTTCAGAGTAACACAGTGGGGAAAGTATTTTAGAATCTCTGAGATGACACAAGCATTGTGAATATTTAAAACTCCCAAGTGGTCACAATGTACAGCTAGTGGTTGAGAATGACTGTCCTCAGAAATCTTCTGGAAATTCTCTTTTACATTTTTATTTATTTAAATTTAAAATTTTTATTTTTGGTGGGTGTGAGGAAACATTTTAAATTATCCATTTTCAAGGCATGGTGAATCTAAGCACTGGCAGCCAGCCTGTGGGTGTAACAAACTGCACGGCTCATGCACCTAGAAGGTCACAATAAGTGAACAGAATGTAGAGGAGGGGTCAGTCCATAAAAGGGAAGAAAGTTTTATTATTGGGAAATCAAAACTTAAGCAGGGAAGAGAACCGGGGTATAACATTATAAGGGGGATAATGAAACTTAGACGATGTCTGGGAAGATAGTAACCCTATAGTACTTGACCAGTGGGGAACTGGGGTAAGGAATTTTGTGCTAGGAGATAAATTACCTGCTGTAACTGCCCTGGGTGTACCTGCCTACCAGACACCCGACCTTGCAGGACTGCCATTAAAAGTCTCACTTCCAGCCAGGTGTGGTAGCTCATTCCTGTAATTCCAGCACTTTGGGAGGCCGAGGCCAGGAGTTCGAGACCAGTCTGGCCAACATAGTAGAAACCCCGCTTTTACTAAAAATACAAAAATTATCCAGGCATGGTAGCATGCACCTGTAGTCCCAGCTACTTGGAAGGCTGAGGCAGGAGAATGGCTTGAACCTGGGAGGCAGAGGTTACAGTGAGCTGAGATCATGCCATTACATTCCAGCCTGAGCAACAGAGCCAGATTTTGCCTCAAAAAAAAAAAAAAAAAAAAAAAAAAAAGTCTCACTTTCACTGTTCTTCATGTCTCCAAGTCCATTCTTTGGGTTTGGACAGGTGAATGTGTTTACCACAAACTTGTGGACCCACCTGGTATCTCTGTGCCTGTGTGGAGTGGGACTCTGGCAGAGGTAGGAGACACATCTCACCTGATTTAAATGGCCCGCTCTGTTTAGGCATCCCGGCAGAATATGGTTGGATCATGTTTTAATCCATTCCACCAATCTATGTATTTTAAGTGGAACATTTAATCTATTTACATTAAATGTTAATGTTGAAATGTGAGGTTTTGTTCCTAATTTAATAGCAGTTTTCACCTAGTTGCTTTTTAGTCTCAACTGTGTAACTATAAGATCTCTGAGCAATATGGTTTGGATCTGTGTTCCACTTAAATTTCATGTGCAATTATAATCTCCAATGTTGGAGGTGTGGCTTGTTGGGAGGTGATTTGATCATGGGGGTGATTTCTCATGGTGTAGCACCATCTGCTTTGGTCCTGTTATTGTAATAGTAAGTTATCAGGAGATCTGGTTGCTTAAAAGTGTGTGACACCTCCCCCTTCTCTCTGTTTTTCCTGCTCCAGTCAGGTGAAGTGCCAGCTCCAATTTACCTTCCATCATTATTGTAAGTTGCCTGAGGCCTCCCCAGAAGCTGAGCAGATGCCTGCATCATGCTTCCTGTAAAGTTTGTAGAACTGTGAGCCAATTAAACCTCTTTTCTTTATAAATTACCCAGTCTCAGTTGTTTCTTTATAACTGTACAAGAATGGACTAATACAGTGAAATTTATATTTTTTTTGTGTTTTTATGATGGTGAGGATATACCTTACATGTCCATGTTTAGAACTTCTTTGAGTATTCCTTGTAGGGAAAGTCTAGTGGTGATAAATTCTTTTAGTGTTTGCATGTCTAGGAAAGACATTACTTCTTCATTTATGAACTCAGTTTAATAGAATACTAAATTCATTTTTTGACAATTTTTTTTTTTTTAAGAAATCAGAAAATAGGACCCTAATCTATTTTGCCTTGTAAGGCTTCTCCTGAGAAGTTCACTGTTAGTCTGGAGGGACTTCCTTTATAGGTAATTAGACATTCTTCTGTTGGTGATTTTAAGACTTATCCTTTATTGTGACTTCAGGTAGTCAGATGACCACAGGTCTTAGTGACATTTGTTCTGCATTATATCTCCCTTGAGTTCTGTGATTCTATTGCATCTGGATTTCTAAGTCTCTAGGAAGACTAGAGACATTTTCCCTAATTATTTCCTCAAATCGAATAGGTTTTCCAAACTTTCAATTTTTAATTGTCTCTCAGGAACACTTATGAGTGACAGGTTTGGACATTGTACATAACACCATACTTCTCAACAGCTTTGTCCAGTTATAAAAATTATTTTGCTTTATTTTTGCCTGACTTGATAAATTCAAAAAATCTGTCTTCATGCTCTGAGATTCTTTCTTCTGCCTGGTCTCGTCTATTGTTAGAGCTTTCAACTTATTTTGTATTTGCTTCAATAAATTTTTTATCTCTAGATTTTTTTTATACCCTAAGTTCTGGGATACATGTGCAGAATGTCCAGATTTGTTGTGTAGGTATACATGTGCCATGGTGGCTTGCTGCACCCATCAAACCATCATCTATATTAGGTATTTCTCCTAATGCTATCCCTCCCCTAGTTCCCACCCCTGACAGGCCCTGGTGTGTGATGTTCCCATCCCTGTGTCTATGTGTCCTCATTTTTCAACTCCCACTTATGAGTGAGAACATGCGGTGTTTCATTTTCTGTTCCTGTGTTTATTTGCTGAGAATGATTGTTTCCAGCTTCATCCATGTCCCTACAAAAGACACAAACTCATCCTTTCTTATGGCTGCATAGTATTCCATGGTGTATATGTGCCACATTTTCTTTATCCAGTCTATTATTGATGGGCATTTGGATTGGTTCCAAGTCTTTCCTATTGTGAAGAGTGCTGCAATAAACATATGTGTGCATGTGTCTTTATAGTAGCATGATTTATAATCCTTTGGGTATACCCAGTAATGGGATTGCTGGGTCAAATGTTATTTCTGGTTCTAGATCCTTGAGGAATCACCACACTGTTTTCCACAATGGTTGAACTAATTGACACTCCCACCAATAGTGTAAAAGTGTTTCTATTTCTCCACATCTTCTCCAGCATCTATTGCTTCCTGACTTTTTGATGATTGCCATTCTAACTGGCATGAGATGATATCTCATTGTGGTTTTGATTTTCATTTCTTTAATGACCAGTGATGATGAGGTTTTGTTCATATGTTTGTTGGCCATATACATGTCTTCTTTTGCAAAGTGTCTGTTCGTATCCTTTGCCCACTTTTTGATGGGGTTGTCTGTTTGTCTTTTGTAAATTTGTTTAAGTTCCTTGTAGATTCTGGATATTGATATTACCCCTTCGTCAGATGAATAGACTGTAAAAATTTTCTCCCATTCTGTAGGATGCTTGTTCACTGTGATTTTTTTTTTTTCTTTGCAGAAGCTGTTTAGTTTAAGATCCAGTTTGTCAATTTTGGCTTTTGTTGCTTTATTCGTAAAGTCGTTGCCCATACCTATGTCCTGAATGGTATTGCCTAGGTTTTCTTCTAGGGTTTTTATGGTTTTAGGTCTTACATTTAAGTCTTTAATTCATCTTGAGTTAATTTTTTTATAAGGTGTAAGGAAGGGTCATTTCAGTTTTCCACTTATGGCTAGCCAGTTTTCCCAACACCATTTATTAAGTAGGGAATCCTTTCCCCATTGCTTGTTTTTGTCAGGTTTGTCAAAGATCAAATGGTTGTAGATGTGTGGTGTTATTTCTGAGGGCTCTGATCTGTTCCACTGGTCTATATATCTGTTTTGCTACCAGTACCATGCTGTTTTGGTTGCTGTAGCCCTGTAGAATAGTTTTAAGTCAGGTAGCGTGATGCCTCCAGCTTTGTTCTTTTTGCTTCGGATTGTCTTAGCTATATGGGCTCTTTTTTGGTTCCATATTACATTTAAAGTAGTTTTTTCTAATTCTTTGAAGAAAGTCAATGGTAACTTGATGGGAAGAGCGTTGAATCTATAAATTACTTTTGGCAGTATGGCCATTTTCACGATATTGATTCTTCCTATCCATGAGCATGGAATGTGTTTCCATTTGTTTGTGTCCGCTCTTATTTCCTTGAGCAGCAGTTTGTAGTTCTCCTTGAAGAGGTCCTTCACATTCCCTGTAAGTTGGATTCCTAGGTATTTTATTCTCCTTGTAGCAATTGTGAATGAGAGTTTGCTCATGATTTGGCTCCGTTTGTCTATTATTGGTGTATAGGAATGCTTGTGATTTTTGTACATTGATTTTTATCCTGAGACTATGCTGAAGTTGCGTATCAGCTTAAGGAGTTTTGGGCTGAGAGATGGGGTTTTCTAAATTCATAATCATATCATCTGCAAATAGAAACAATTTGACTTCCTCTCTTCCTGTTTGAATACCCTTTATTTCTTTCTCTTGCCTGATTGCCCTGGCCAGAACTTCCAATAGTATGTTGAATTGGAGTGATGAGAGAGTCATGTGCTGGTTTTCAAAGGGAGTGCTTCCAGCTTTTGCCTGTTCAGTATCATATTAGCTGTGGATTTGTTATAAAGAGCTCTTATTATTTTGAGATATGTTCCATCAATACCTAGTTTATTGAGTGTTTTAGCATGAAGCAGTGTTGAATTTTATCAAAGGCCTTTTCTGCATCTATTGAGATAATCATGTGGTTTTTGTCATTGGTTCTGTTTATGTGATGGATTATGTTTATTGATTTGCATATATTGAACCAGCCTTGCATCCCAGGGATGAAGCCGACTTGATTGTGGTGGATAAGCTTTTTAATGTGCTGCTGGATTTGGTTTGGCAGTATTTTATTGAGGATTTTCGCATTGGTGTTCATCAGGGATATTGGCCTGAAATTTTCTTTTTTTGTTGTGTCTCTGCCAGGTTTTGGTATCATGATGATGCTAGCCTCATAAAATGAGTTAGGGAGGAGTCCCTCTTTTTCTATTTTTTGGAATAGTTTCAGAAGGAATAATACCAGCTCTTCTTTGTACCTCTGGTAGAAATCAGCTGTGAATTTGTCTGGTCCTGGACTTTTTTTTTGTTGTTGGTAGGCTATTAATTACTGCCTCAATTTCAGAACTTGTTATTGGTCTATTCAGGGATTTGAGTTCTTCCTGGTTTAGTCTTGGGAGGGTGTATGTGTCCAGGAATTTGTCTATTTCTTCTATATTTTCTAGTTTATTTGCATAGAGGTGTTTATAGTATTCTCTAATGGTAGCTTGTTTTTCTGTGGGATCAGTGGTGATATCCCTTTTATCATTTTTTATTGTGTCTATTTGATTCTTTGCTCTTTTTTTCTTTATTATTCTGGCTAGCAGTCTATCTATTTTGTTAATCCTTTCAAAAAACCAGCTCCTGGATTCATTGATGTTTTTGATGAGTTTTTTTGTGTCTCTATCTCCTTCATTTCTGCTCTGATCTGAGTTATTTCTTGTCTTTTGCTAGTTTTTGAACTTGTTTGCTCTTGCTTCTCTAGTTCTTTTAATCATGATGTTAGGGTGTCAATTTTAGATCTTTCCTGTTTTCTACCATGGGCATTTAGTGCTATACATTTCCCTCTAAACACCGCTTTAGCTGTGTCCCAGAGATCCTGGTACGTTGTGTCTTTGTTCTCATAAGTTTCAAAGAACATCTTTGTTTCTGCCTTCATTTTGTTATTTACCCAGTAGTCATTCAGGAGCTGGTTGTTCACTTTCCATGTAGTTGTGTGGTTTTGAGTGAGTTTCTTAATCCTGAGTTCTAATTTGATTGCACTGTGGTCTGAGAGACTGTTTATTATGATTTCTGTTCTTTTGCTTTTGCTGAGAAATGTTTTACTTCCATTTATGTGGTCGATTTTTGAGTAAGTGTGATGAGGTGCTGAGAAGAATGTATATTCTATTGATTTGGGGTGGAGAGTTCTGTAGATATTTATTAAAATCTCTTGGTCCAGAGCAGAGTTCAAGTCATGAATATCTTTATTTATTTTCTGTCTCATTGATCTGTCTAATATTGACAGTGGGGTGTAAAAGTCTCCCACTATTATTGTGTTGGAGTTTAAGTCTCTTTGTAGGTCTCTAAGAACTTGCTTTATGAATGTGAGTGCTCCTGTATTGGGTGCATATATATTTAGGGTAGTTAGCTCTTCTTGTTGCATTGATCCCTTTACCATTATGTAATGCCCTTCCTTGTCTTTTTTGATCTTTGTTGGTTTCAAGTATGTTTTATCAGAGACTAGGATTGCAACCCCTGCTTTTTTTTTTGTTTTCCATTTACTTGGTAAATCTTCCATTCCTTTATTTTGAGCCTTTGTGTGTCTTTGCACGTGAGATGGGTCTCCTGAATACAGCACACTGATGGATCTTGACTCTTTATCCAATGTACCAGTCTGTGTCTTTTAATTGGGAGATTTAGCCCATTTACATTTAATATCAATATTGTCATGTGTGAATTTGATCCTATTATTATGATTCTAGCTGGTTATTTTCCCCATTAGTTGATGTGGTTTTTTCATACTGTTGATGTTCTTTACATTTTGGTTTGTTTTTCAGTGGCTGGTACCAGTTTTTCCTTTCCATATTTAGTGCTTCCTTCAGGAGCTCTTGTAAGGCAGGCCTGGTGGTGACAAAATCCCTCAGCATTTCCTTGTCTATGAAGGATTTTATTTCTCCTTCACTTGTGAAGCTTAGTTTGGCTGGATATGAAGTTCTTGGTTGATGTGTAAAACATTCTAATTAAAATTTAAATTTTAGTTTCAATTTTAAAACATAAAATACGTTTTAATTTTTAATTTTTTGGGGCACATACGTTGGGTAAATACTTATGGCATAAATGAGACGTTTCAGTATGGGGATGCAATGCATAATAATCGCATCATGGAAAATGGGGCATCTACCCCCTTAAGCATTTATCCTTTGTGTTACAAATTATCCAATAATATGGTTTTAGTTATTTTTAAATGTGTGATTGAATTAATATTGATTATAATCACCCTGTGTGCTATCAATTTTTTTGTGCCCAGTAACTATTCCTACTTTACTCTCAACTATGTTTCTGAGTCTCTGTTTATCATCTTTCTACTCTCTATCTCTATGGGTTCGATTGCTTTTACTTTTAATAAATGTACACATTAGAACAGACACTGTGCTATTTCAGTATTAGTTATAAAATTCTACCCCAAACCATATAGGTGGGTACTCTCATCTTACTTAGAAAGGCTTACAGAGATGAAATAAATTTATACAAATGTAGGAATTTTATGTTTGAAATCACACAGAAGGAAACAAATCATATGGAAAAAGATAAATTGGTTCAAAGTTGTTTATTGAGACACCATCTTTAAATTTAAAAAACGTTGAGACACCCAAGTGTCCAAAATAATGGGAGAACTGCTTGCAAACTATGACATATCAATGATATGGAACACTATACAGAGAGTAAAAATGAAATACCGTGTCGATGTCTAGATATGTGCCTAGGATGTAGATTTTCACAACAGAATGCGTAATAGCCTTTACATACAGATGACATATTTGTCAGAATGTTTGTGCACATGTCAACAAACATAAGATGTTAATTTGGAGGACGATGAGAACACTTTGAGGTTTAACTTCCACCAGACTTTTCCCTGATAAGTGGCTTACATTCTTCACGATGTGACAATGAGGCCATTGCAGTAGTCACCTGCTCTGCTTCTGGGCCTGTCTTTGCACCAGCAAACATTTTCTGATGTCTCTGCACAGATTAAACATTAGAAGGGGCTGGAATTGATGGGCAATGAAATTGCTGAAGAATACCTCATTGTAGGGATGAGATCAGGGACTGAGAGAGGTTGTCCAGGAATTTAATCCTGTGTGGTGTGGCAAGTCTGTACTCTGCTAAAATAATGAGGTTGGATCCCTAGATGGTTTCCAGGGTCCCTTCAGGGTCAGGTTCCGCTAGCCTTTGAGAAGTGAAGGAGAAAGAGATGTCTTTGGCTAAGGCATTTAGGGACTTTGGGAAGGAGTGTCTCTTCCTTCTCCTATATGGGCAGTGTCCTGTCCAGTTGATTTGATTTCTGTTAGCCCTACATGAGGCCTCTGCCTCCTCTTGAGTGGCTTCTCTCTTAAGAGGGTGGAAAGATCACAAGCAGCCTGGGACCTGGGACATAAGCCTGGGCTCCATGGAAAGCAAGATGAGAAAGAAGGTTGTGGGAGGCAGGGAGAGGAAGGTGGCTGGGGACAGCAGAGCCTCATTCCCTGGTGGGCAGGCCAAGGAGAGGTGACTGGGCTCACCCTCGGCTTATTTGCAGGGCTGCTCTTGGACTCTATGGAGTAACCTCCAGTGGGCATCATTAGAAATAACCGTGCAGTAATTGCTTGGGGTCCTGCTGGGCCCGTTTCTCCTGGGCTCCAGACATACCATCCCCTTAGGTTTTCCCCCATCTACAGCCTTCAGAGGTTTGATTTGCTACTTTTGTCTCCAGGGGAAATCTCCACAATTTCCTGCTTTTTTCTTCAGTCCTGGGAATTCATCTTGTTGATTGTATGAGATCAGAACTCCAAAGTTCATGTTGATGGCCCCTTTTTAAATTGAGGTAAAAATACACAAAGCATAAAATTCACCATCTTAACCATTTTTAAGTGGGATAGTAAACGCTGTTAAGTACATTCACATTGTTGTGCATTGTGTTCCATCTCTATAATTTTGACTTCTCTATGTACCTCATATGAGTGGAATCATACAGTATTTGTCCTTTTGTGTCTGGCTTATTTCACTTAACATAATGTCTTCAAAATTCATCAATTTGTATCAGATATCAGACTTGTCTTTCTTTTAAGGCTGAATAACCTTCCTTTGTGTGTATGTATCACATTTCTTTTACCCATTCATATGTCAATGGACACTTGGGCTGTGTCCACCTCTTGGATGTTGTGAATAATGCTACTATGAACATGGCTTTAAAAATATCTTTTTGGATCCCAGTTTCAGTTATTTTAGGTATATATCCAGAAATAATATCACTGGATCATACAGTAATTGTATTCTTAATTTTCTGAGGAACCACTACACCTTTCCATAGTAGCTGCACCATTTTATATTCCCAACAAGAAGCCACAAATGTTCTAATTCTTCCATATCTTCACCAACATTTGCTATTTTTTAGTTGTTTTTAAATAGTAGCTATCCTAATGGGTGTGAGGAAATATCTCATCATGGTTTTGATTAGCATTTCCCTAATGATTTGTGATACTAAGCATTTTTTTCATGTGCTTTTTGGCTATTTGTATATCTTCATTGGAGAAATCTCTGTTGAAGTCCTTTGCCTATTTTTAAAGTCAGGTTATTTGTTTTTGTTGTTGCTGAATTACAGGAATTCTTTATATATTCTTGATATTAACCTTTTTTCAGATATTTAACTTGAAAATATTTTCTTATATTCTATAGATTGCTTTTTCACTTAGTTGATTGTGTCTTTTGTCACACAGATTTTAATTTCAGTGTAGTCCACATTATCTATATTTTCTTTTGTCGCCTGTTCTTTTGGTGTCATATTCAATAACTCATTGCCATATCCAATGTCATAAACATTTCCCCCTATGTTTCTTTCTAAGAGTTTTATAGCTTTAGTTCTTTTACTTAGGTCTTTGATCCATTTCAGTGTTTTTTTGTATATGGTGTAAACTAAGTTTCATTCCTTTGCAAGTAGATGTCAGTTTTCCCAACACTATTTGTTGAAAAGACTATCCATTCCCAATTGGTCTTGGCACCCTTGTCAAAAAGCATTTGACCATGTATACAAAGTTGATTTCTGGGCTCTCTGTTTTGATCCATTGATCTCTGCATCTGTCTTTATGCCAGCACCATACTATTTTGATTACTGTAGCTTTGTAGTAAGTTTTGAAGTCAGGAACTATAAGACCTCCAGCTTTGTTCTTTTTTCAAGATTATTTTGGCTATTTGGGGTTCCTCGAGATTCCACATGAATTTTTTTATTTCTAACAAAAAACCCACCATTTGGATTTGGACAGAAACTGCATTAAATTTACAAATATCTTTGAGTAGTATTGACATTGTAAGTATATTAAGTCTTCCAATTCATAAACATGAAATGCCTTTCCATTTATTGGTGTCTTTAATTTCTTTAAGCAATGTTTTGTAGTTTTCAATGTATGTCTCTTCCCTTCTTGGTTAAGTTTATTCCTAAGTATTTTATTCTTTTCGATGTTATAGTAAATGGATTTTTTTTCTTAATTTCCTTTTCAGACTGCTCATGGTTAGTGTATAGAAACACAACTGATTTTTGTGTGTTGATTTTGCATCTTGCAACTTTGCTAAACTTGTCTTGAACTCCTAATCTCAGGCAATCCTCCCAGCTCAGCCTCCCAAAGTGCTTGGGATTATAGGCATGAGCCACCATGCTCAGCCATGCCAAATTTGCTTATTAGTTCTAGCAGCTTTTCTTGTGGAATCTTCAGTGGTTGTTACATATAAAATAATGCCATTTGTGAACAGGGATACTTTTACTTCTTCCACTCTAACTTGGATGCCTTTTATTTATGTTTCTTAGTTAATTGATTTGGCTAGTGCTTCCAGTATTATGTTGAATAGAAGTGGTAAAGTAGATATCCTTGTCTTGTGCCTGATCAAGCAGAAAAAGTTTTCAGTCTTTCATCAATGGAAATGATGTTATATGTGGCTTTTTCATATGTGGCTTTTATTATGTTGAGCTAATTTCCTTCTATTCTTAATTTATTGAGTGTTTTCATCATGGAATGGTGTTAAATTTTGTCAAATACTTTTTTCTGCATCAATTGAAATCATCAATGATGTAGTCTTTTTTTTCCTCTTCATTCTGTTAATATGGTATACATTGGTTGATTGTCATCTGCTGAATCGCCCTTGCGTTCCAGGAGTAAATCTCATTAGTTTGTTCAGAATGATGGTTTCCAGCTTCATCCATGTCCCTACAAAGGACACGAACTTTTTAATGGCTGCATAGTATTCCCTGGTATATATGTGTCACATTTTCTTAATCCAGTCTATCATTGATGGACATTTGCATTGGTTCCAAGTCTTTGCTATTGTGAATAGTGCTGCAATAAACATACGTGTGCATGTGTCTTTATAGTGGCATGATTTATAATCCTTTGGGTGTATACCTAGTAATGGGATGGCTGGGTCAAATGGTATTTCTAGTTCTAGATCCTTGAGGAATCGCCACACTGTCTTCCATAATGGTTGAACTAGTTTGCACTCCCACCAACAGTGTAAAAGATTTCCTATTTCTCCACATCCTCTCCAGTGCCCTTTTTTTCCTGACTTTTTAATGATTGCTATTCTAATTGGTGTGAGATGGTATCTCATTGTGATTTTGATTTGTATTTCTCTGATGACCAGTGATGATGAACATTTTCTCTTGTGTCTGTTGGCTGCAAAAATGTCTTCTTTTGAGAAGTGTCTGTTCATATCCTTTGCCTACTTTTTGATGGGGTTGTTTGATTTTTTTCTCATAAATTTGTTTAAATTCTTTGTAGATTCCGGATATTAGTCCTTTGTCAGAAGGGTAGATTGCAAAAATTTTCCTCCATTCTGTAGATTGTTTGTTCACTCTGATGGTAGTTTATTTTGCTGTGCAGAAGCTCTTTAGTTTAATTATATCCCATTTGTTTATTTCGGCTTTTATTGCCATTGCTTTTGGTGTTTTAGTCATGAAGTCCTTGCCCATGCCTATGTGTTGAATGGTATTTGCCTAGGTTTTTTTCAGGGGTTTTTATGGTTTTAGGTCTAATATTTAAGTCTTTAATCCATCTTGAATTAATTTTTGTATAAGGTGTGAGGAAGGGATCCAGTTTCAGCTTTCTACATATGGCTAGCAAGTTTTCCCAGCACCATTTATCAAATAGGGAATCCTTTCCCCATTTTTTGTTTTTGTCAGGTTCATCAAAGATCAGATAGTTGTAGATGTGTGGTGTTATTTCTGAGGCCTCTGTTCTGTTCCATTGGTCTATATCTCTGTTTTGGTACCAGTACCATGCTGTTTTGGTTACTGTAGACTTGTAGTATGGTTTGAAGTCAGGTAGCATGATACCTCCAGCTTTGCTCTTTTTGCTTAGGATTGTCTTGGCAATGCGGGCTTTTTTTTTGTTTCATATGAACTTTAAATTTTTTTTTTCCAATTCTGCAACACAGGCTTTTATAAGCAGTTTTTAATCCATAAGTACACTAGGCATTTTGATACTGAGATGTCTCACTTCTGTAGATTCAATTCAATGTATTTAAGGTTACCTAAAGTTGACATTGAAATTTTAAAAATAGGCCAAAAAATCACAATAAAAACCTACATATTTTTATATGGAGTAACAGTAGACAACCTGATTCCAGAAATTAAAAATTATTTCACAGCCTGTGGCTTCAGCTTGGCAAGTGGCCTAGGTTCCAACACTGTTTTGATTCTATCAAAATGTAAGTACCAATAAAAAGAATGTGTCTGTGTATACATGGACATATCTTTTAAAGAAATTGGATAATCTATGAAGCCTCCTTAGTGCTTCCTTTAAATTTGCTTGAAAATGACCATTGTGGCCGGGCGCGGTGGCTCAAGCCTGTAATCCCAGCACTTTGGGAGGCCGAGATGGGCGGATCACGAGGTCAGGAGATCGAGACCATTCTGGCTAACACAGTGAAACCCCGTCTCTACTAAAAAATACAAAAAACTAGCCAGGCGAGGTGGTGGGCGCCTGTAGTCCCAGCTACTCGGGAGGCTGAGGCAGGAGAATGGCGTAAACCCGGGAGGCGGAGCTTGCAGTGAGCTGAGATCCAGCCACTGCACTCCAGCCTGGGCGACAGAGTAAGACTCCGTCTCAAAAAAAAAAAAAAAAAAAAAAGAAAATGACCATTGCATTAGCTTCATGGAAAGAACTAGCCAGCTTCTTGTTGTAAAGCTAACAAGGTCATCATTTGTCTAAGGCTACAAAAGTACCCACAAGATGTAAACTGTAGGGAGAGAAGGAGGAGATGAGGCCTTTCCTTGGCATTTGGTAGATAAAACTCAAGAGATTCTAGAAAAATGACATGATGTCAGCCCTTCTTGCCTTTTTCTTCCTATGTTGGTTCCAGTGAAAGAAGACATTTTGCTCTTGAAATTTCCTTATAATCCAGACATGTTCATAGAAAGCTTGAGACCAGTCATGGTGGCTCATGCCAGTAATCTCAGCACCTTGGGAGACCAAGACAGGAGGATCACTTGTGCCCAGGAGTTCAAGACCAGCCAGGGCAACATAGAAAGACTCCATCCCTTAGAAAGACAAATAAGTTGGGCCTGGTAGTCTGTGGTTCCAGCTACACTAGAAGCTGAGGCGAGAGGATCACTTAAGCCCAAAAATTCAAAGCTGCAGTGAGCTGTGATCACACCACTGCACTGCACTCCAGCCTGGGTGTCAGAGCAAGATCTTGTCTCAAAAAAAAAAAAAAAAAAGGCACCCTCTGCATTCATCCTAATCTTTGCTGATACCTCCATGTATATTACCTTACCTTGCTGTGCTAAATGTTGTTTTTCCTGTGTTTCTTGTCTTTCATGATCCAGAGCTGCTTTATTACCCATAAAAATCATTGGAAACTCACCATGCTCCTTCACTCTGAGGAGAATCTGTCTTTGGAATTTATAGGTTTCTTCAAAACCGCCTCATCTGTGCCTGAAAAGATCAATAGGAAACCCTCACCAGTCCTCATACACTGTTCCTTCATGGCTCCAAACTCTTCTTGCTCTGTTGTCTACAAAACACCTAGCCAGGCTGCTCTACCATCTGGGACACACTGCTTTGTGTTGGTATCTTCAATGGGTGTGGATCATAATCCATTAAAAAATAGGACTGGAAGAACTGTGTGCATCAACTTACAGCAGGGGAGGGGGTCTTGGGTGCCAGGAGTTGTCAGAAGGTCTGGTCCTAGGGCAGCATGGTGCCTGGGGCTGGCTGGGTCTTGCCCCAGGCACAGAGAAGTGGGGTGATTACAAGGGTCCGGGGCAGTGGGTGAGGGTGGGGGTGCTCCTCTATGCCTCTCTGCAGCACAGCTACATATGGCCATCTGGGAGCACTGTTTTCTTAAGTTTTAGCTTAGATTCAGGGGTACATGAGCCTAAAGTTTGTTATATAGGTAAATTATATAACAGATTTGTTATATAAGTAAATTACATGTCCCAGGTGTTTGTTGTGCAGACAATTTTGTCACTGGGACAATAAACATAGCATAGGATAGGTAGTTTTTTTTTACCCTGACCCTTCTCCTACCCTCTACCCCCAAGTAGGCCCCAGTGTCTGTTGTTTTCTTCTTTGTGTCCATATATACTTGATGTTTAGCTATCACTCATAAGTGAGAACATGTGGTATTTAGTTTTCTGTTCCTGTGTTAGTTAACTTAGAATAATGGCCTCCAGCTCCACCCATGTTCCTGCAAAGGACATGATCACATTCTTTTTTAATGGCTGCATAGTATTCCATGGTGTATGTGTGCCACATTTTTTTTTTTTACCCAGTCTGTCATTGATGGGCATTTAGGTTGATTCCATGTCTTTTCTATTGTAAGTAAAGCCACTGTGGAAAGGAGTTTGGCAATTTCTGAAATAACTTAAAACAGAATTGCCATTTGACTCAGCAATCACATTATTGGGTATTTACCCAAAGGAATGTAAATATTCTGCCATAAAGACACACGCACACAATATATTCATTGGGGAACTTCTTTTTTAATGGAAATGTTTATAACTACAAGTTTCCCTTTTAGCATTGTTTTGCTGCATCTCATCAGTTGGTTTTTTTTGTTTTCATAATAATTTGTCTCGAGATATTTTCTAATTTCTCTTGTGATTTATTCTTTGACCCATTGGTTGTTTAAGAGTGTGTTGTTTAATTTTCATATATTTGTGAATTTTCCAGTTTTCCTTCTGCTGTTGATGTCTAGTTTTACTTAATTGTGATTGGAAAAGATACATTACATGATTTCAATCTTTTTAAATTTATTAAGGCTTGTTTTGTGGCCTAATGCATGGTATATCCTGAACAATGTTTTATATGCACTTGAGAAAAATGTGTCTTCTACTATTGTTGGGTGGAATGTTCTGTATATGTCTGTTGGGTCTAATTGGCCTACAGTGTTGTTCTTGTCCCCTATTTCCCTATTATCCTCTGTCTAGTTGTTCTGTTTAATATTGAAAGTTGACTATTGAAGTCTCTTACTATTATTGTAGAGCTATTTATTTTCTCATTCAATTCTATCAATGTTTGTGTCATATACTTAGGAGCTCTGATGTTCAGTACATATATGTTTATAATTATTGTATCTTTTAGGTTAATTCACCCTTTTGTCATTATGCAATGTTCTTTGTTTCTTGTAACAGTTTTTGAACTAAAGTCAATCTTGTATGATATTAGTGTTAGTATAGCCACTCCTTCTATCTTTTGATTATTATTTGCAGGGAATATCTTTTTCTATTCTTTCACTTTCAACCTATGCATGTTTTTAGATCTAAAGTGAGTCACTTGTAGACAGAATATAGTTGGATCCCATTTGTTTTATTCCCTCTGGCAATCTGTGTCTTTAGAGGGGTCTAATATATTTAATATATTTACATTTAAAACATACTGATAGAAGGACTTACTATTGTGATTTTGTTGTTTGTCCTCTGCATATCTTACAGCTTTTTTGTCCCTCATTTTCTTATTGCCTTTCTTTGTGTTTGGTTGATATTTTACAGTGACATGTTTTGATTACCTTCTCATTTTCTATTGTGTATATTCTGTAGATACTTTCTTTGTGGTTACCATGGTGATTACATAAAACCTCTTAAGGTCATAACAATGTATTTTAAATTGATAACAATTTAACTTCAATTTCATTAAAAACCACTACTCCTTTACAGCTCTGCACTCCCTCCTTTATGTTATTTATGTCACAAATTACATCTTTATATATCATGTACCCATTTACATAGACATAGTCTTTTGTTATGCTTTGGTCTTTTATATCCTATAAAAGTATTAGAAGAGGAGCTGCAAGGCTAAGTTTCAATAATCCAGGTTTTACATTTGTACATATATTTACTTTTACCAAAGAACTTTATATTTTCATATTTTTATATGGTGTCAAGTCACTTTCTAGCAAAAAAAATGAAAAATAAAAAAAGGAGAATCCGTCTCTACCAGGCTGTCACAGTACTAAAAGAATACCACACAGTCCCCGCCTCTTTCCTAAAAATATTTTTTAAATTTTGGCTTTTGTTGTTATAACTTTACCAAAATTATTTAAGGTAACTTTACCAGCATTGAGTTTTATTGACTAAAGTCCCCTGGATTATTTCATGGGTATAAATCCATTTTGTTTCAGCCAGTTTGCATGGGGCCTTTTCTTTGGAAAACATAATTTCTGGACTGCTGGCAAGATGGACGAATAGAAACAGCTCCAGTCTGCAACTCCCAGTGAGATTGACACAGAAGGCAGGTGATTTCTGCACCTGAGGTACCTGGTTCCAACCGAGGTACCTGGTTTATCTCATTGGGACTGGTTGGACAGAGGGTGCAGCTCAGGGAGCGTGAGCCGAAGCAGGGTGGGGTGTCGCCTCACCCAGGAAGCATAAGGGACTAAGCCTGAGGAACCGTGCTCTCTGGCCCAGATACTGCGCTTTTCCCGTGGTCTTCGCAACCCACAGACCAGGAGATTCCCTCTGGTGCCCATGCCACCAGGGCCCTGGGTTTCAAGCACAAAACTGGGCAGCCATTTGGGCAGACACTGAACTAGCTGCAGGAGTGTTTTTTTTTCCATACCCCATTGGCACCTGGAATGCCAGTGAGATAGAACCATTCACTCTCCTGGAAAGGGGGCTGAAGCCAGGGAGCCAAGTGGTCTGGTTCGGCGGGCGCCACTCCCTTGGAACCCAGCAAACAAAGATCCACTGGGCTTGAAATTCTGGCTGCCAGCACAGCAGCAGTCTGAGATTGACCTGGGACACTCGAGCTTGGTGGGGGGAGGGGCATCTTCCATTGCTGAGGCTTGAGTAGGCGATTTTACCCTCACAGTGTAAACAAAGCGGCTGGGAAGTTTGCACTGGGTGGAGCTCACCACAGCTCAGTAAGGCCACTGTAGCCATATTGCCTCTGTAGATTTCTCCTCTCTGGGCAGGACATCTCTGAAAAAAGGCAGCAGCCCCAGTCAGGGACTTATAGATAAAACCCCTGTCTCCCTGGGACAGAGCTCCTCTGTGCAGTGTGGCAATTCCTCACGGATTTAGAACTAGAAATATCATTTGACCCAGCCGTTCCATTACTGGGTATATACCCATAGGATTATAAATCATTCTACTATAAAGACACATGCACACGTATGTTTATTGTAGCACTATTTACAATAGCAAAGACCTGGAACCAACCCAAAAGCCCATCAATGATAGACTGGATAAAGAAAATGTGGCACATATACACTGTGGAATACTATGCAGCCATAAAAAAGGATGAGTTCATGTCCTTTGCAGGGACATGGATGAAGCTGGAAACCACTATTCTCAGCAAACTAACACAATAGCAGAAAACCAAACACTGCGTGTTGTCACTCATAAGTGGGAGTTGAACAATGAGAACACATGGACACAGGGAGGGGAATGTCACACACTGGGGCGTGTTGGGGAGTGGGGGCCTAGGGGAGGGATAGCATTAGGAGAAATATCTAATGTAGGTGACGGGTTGATGGGTGCAGCAAACGACCATGGCACATGTATACCTACGTAATAAAACTGCACGTTCTGCACGTGTACCCCAGAACTTAAAGTATAATTAATAATAATAATAATAATTTCTGGGCATGGAAGTGGCTGTCTTTCAGGTTCTACTTCGATGTACATATTCTGAGAGAATTAAACCTGTCAAATAAACCTTGACTTTCAATGGCAGTCACTGGAATTGACCCTAATAATGTGTTTTGGGGTAAGCCTACTTCATATTCTCAACCTGTCTGCAGTAGTCATTATCATCTGAACTTCCTAAGGTTCATGTGCAAAGTTGAGTTCATTGTTTAATATTCAACAAAGATTACGCCAGTAAGACAGTGCTGTAGGAAAATATCAGATATGTGTCATCACTGGTGGTATTACTTAAATTGCAACATATTTTAGCTGGCTGCTGATTTCAGCCACAATGACTGCATTTTATTTCTGTCTCGTGATCTGCAGCCTCGGAAGCTTTGAACTCAGCTCACAGAATCTTGGACATCAAGAACATGTGGTTCTAATGGCTAGATAGGGAATGAGAGTAAAAGGATTTTGCCCATGGTCAAGTGAGTAAACAACAGATTTGGAGGGGTCTGGACTCCTGTGATGACTTCATTCTGACAATACTGTTCTAATTGTCCCTTCATTTCCTCCTAATCCTACATGTCTGGTCTGATCTGGCTGTTTCCCACCTTCCAATTCGTGCCTTCTCCAATGCTCCCTTCCATAGGTCACTCTGTGGCTCAGAGACCCTGCTTAACAAATGCCCAACCTTTTAATTATTTGTTCAGTAAAATTTGAACTCATGTCTCCCCTTCTGATAAAAAGAAAATACATTGTGTAATGTAGGGTTACTCTATAACTTTTGTCCTCTCTCTCGGCAACTACTGAACTGTTTTCATATTGAGCAAACGTTTATGGAAAGACTGCCAAGAATCAGGTACCAGGCTTGGTAATATCCTCCGTTCTCTCTAGTCAAAGCCAGCACCAGCCAGACTCACAGATCTAGGTCCCAAGCCCACTGCAGATCACAGGCCAGGGTCTGGTCTCCTCTGGGCTCCTTTGGGAGGGAAAGACAGAATCATTAACACCCATTTTATAGATTAGGCAACTGAGGCTGAGGAAGTTTAAATAACTCATACAGGGCCTGCAAGTCAGTTATATTCCAAGGATCCCTACTCGCTGTCTTCTCTCTACAGAATGAGATGTCTCTGGAGTCCATAGAAAGTCCAGGAACCTGGCTGGGCTTGGTGGTCCATGCCTGTAATCCCAGCACTTTGGGAGGCTGAGGCAGGCAGATCACCTGAGCTCAGGAGTTCAAGATCAGTCTGGGCAACATGGCAAAATCCCATTGCTTCTGAAAATACAAAAAATTAGCTAGGCATGGTGGTGCATGCCTCTAATCTCAGCTACTTGGGAGGCTGAGGCACAAGAACTGCTTGAGCCCAAGAGGCAGAGGTTACAGTGAGCCAAGATTGTGCCAGTGCACTCCAGCCTGGGCAACAGAACAAGACTCCATCTCGAAAACAGAAACAAACACAAACAAACAAAAATAGAAAGCTCAGGGGCCACCTTTGTCAGCTTCCCAGCCACACCTTTTTCTTGTCCTCCTCTGTCTCTGGCATCTTCTCGCAGGTTCTTAATTCTTTGTGGTTGCACAAAGTCAAAATCCCAGAAAAGTTACCACTTCACAGCCACTCAGATGGCTATTTTTTTTAAAAAGGAAGATAGGAAGTGTTGGCAAGAACGTGGAAAAACTGGAATTCTCACCTACTGCGGATGAGAACGTAATATGGTGCTGCCACTATGGAAAACAGCTTGGAGGTTTCTCAAAAAGTTAAACAGAATTTCTATGTGACCCGGCAATTCCTCTCCAAGTTATACATCTAAGAGGATTAAAAACGGTTACTTAAATATATGGACTCACATATTCCTAACAGTCCAATTCACAATAGCCAAAAGGTGCAGATAGTCCACATGTCCATTGATGGATGGATAAATAAATTGTGGTCTATCCATTCAATGGAATATTATTCAGCCATAAACGCAATGAAATATTGACACATGCTACAGAACAGATGAACCTCAAAAATATTCTATGAAGTGAAGGCCGGAAACAAAAGTCCATATATTGCATCATATAAAATATCCAGAAGAGGGAAGCCCAGAGAGACAGAATGTGCCACCGTGGATGCCAGGGTCTGGGGAGAGGCGAGACTGGGGAGAAACTGCTCAACTGGTACAGGCCTTATTTTGGAATGATGGGAATGTTTTGCAACTAGATAAAGGTAGTGGTTGCAGAACACAGAATGTACTGAATCCCACTGATTTTTTTCACCTTAAAATGGTTAATTTTCAGTCCTCAGATTGGACAATCATTAAAAAATGGTTAATTTTATGTTATGTGAATTTCACCTCTATACATGTTTTACATCTCAGAAATATACACTAACAGGCATGGGACAGGTCACTATGGTGCCTGCCAAACCCAGCGATGTTGTCTGGGGTCTCCGCTCAGCCTCAAGCCTCTTGCTGACCGGTGGAGGGCAGAACCTTTGCCCTGCAATATAAGATCCACATGCTGGCATGATGCCTGGCCAGATAGCTTCTTTATTAGCAGTAATTAAAATTGCCTCAATACAGACACTGTACCTTGCAACCAGGAAATGACAACAATGATAATAAGGGTTAAGCTGGGCCATTCTCTCTTTGCCAGTTAAATTATATTTATTATAGCTTGACATGAAAAACAAAGCAATTCCAACAGGTATCACAAGGGCAAAGGACATGAACATTTTATCAAAGAAGGAACACAGCTATCAAAAATACAGAAATATTCAACCTTGTTAATAATAAAGTGGCTGAGCTCAGCAGTTCATGCCTGCAATCCCCGTGCTTTGCAAGGTTGAGACAGGAGGATCATTTGAGGCCAGAAATTCAAGACCATTCTACCAAGTCAGTTCAAGATCAGACTTCGTCTACAAAACATCAAAAAATTTGCCACACATGGTGATACATGCCCATCGCAGGAGGCTGAAGCAGGAGGATTGCTTGAGCCTGGGAGGTTGAGGTGGTAGTGAGCCAAGATTGTCCCATTGCAATCCAGCCTGGGCAATGCAGCAAGACTCTGTCTAAACAACAATAATAATAATAAAGAAAAAGGGTTGGGATGCCATTTCTTGCTTATTCAATACACAAAGTTAAAAGCAATTTCTACTTTTTCTATTTTTTTATTACTAAAAAAAGCTGGAGCATTCTCACAGCCTGAAATGCTTCTCACCTTCCCTTCTTCTGTCCAAACACTTCTCTGTCTATGATAATGCAAACAGTCACTCCTTTAGGAAGACTTCACCCCAGGTTGTTCCAGGTCCCCTTATCTCTGCCTTCCCAGAACTCCTGGTGTCTCTCCAGTTCCCTCCATGTGGTGAAGTACCCCCACCTAGGGTTTTCGTATGGCTCTGTCTGCAAAGGTCTTGTTCACACCTTCCCTTACAGTTCTGTTCCCCGGTGTTGTGTCATAGCACTGGGCAGAGTGGAGACCCATTCACACTGATAGAGAGGGCCCATGGTTCTGGAGATAACCATGTAACTGATCAGAATAGGGCATTGAGGGCTGGGTGTCAGGCATGGGCTGCACTTGGGTGGGCAGGCCCCCTGGAAAGTCACTGGGTTTGGCAAACTTCCTAGTAACATGTCTCCCTGGGGTCCCCTTGGAACTGCATGCAAAAATGCTGGATGCTGGTTTATCCTGGGCACACGGTTCATTCCTTTCATTTGATAATCAAAGAAACTCATGTCCCAACTAAAGGTCATAAACTCAGTTTGTAAACTGAGGTTATCTCAGCTAAATGAATTTGCTGACCCTCTGCTTTCCCCCAGCCTCTCGGTGCCCTTGAAATCATGTCAGTTCAAGCAGTCTCATGAGTCATTACAATGTTTAATTATTTCAGTGATTATTAAACCTTGTCCTGTGTTGACCCCAGGTGAATCACAAGCTGGACTTCTGACAAGGACAAGCTGTCATATTCTTTTCAATTACAGAAAAAAGTAAGTTAATTGATAGGTTTTTTTTGTTTAAAAAATGTTACTAGTTTTGAAAAGGTAATATGTGCACATGGTAAACATTAAGAAGGTGTAACAGGATAATTCTTTTATACTCCTAAGAATAATGTTTTATCTAAGTTTTTTTGGTAGATGCTTTCATCAGATTAAGAAAATTTCCTGCTATTAGTTGTTGAAGGTTTTTTATATCATAAATGAGAGTTGAATATTATTATCACATGTCATTAATATATTATTATTGAACTATCGAGGGCTTTTCCTAAAACCATTGAGATGGTCTTATAACCATTCTCCTTTAACCTGTTGACGAGATCATTGGTATTTATACTTTTCTCTGTTAATGATTCTTGAGTCGTTAACTCAAGAATCTTGAGTCGTTGAAACAACTTGGTCATGGTGTATCATCTTTGATCACTGCTGTCTCTGGCTTGCTACTATTTTGTTCAGGATTTTTGCACTGATGCTCATGAATGAGACTGGCATGCCATCTTCCTTTGTGGTCCTGATTTTTTTCTGATTTGGATCAGTTGCCCTCATGGAATGAGTTGGGCATGATGCGTTCTTTTTCATGTCTCTGGATTGAGGGGACACTTTGGATTCTCTCCAGATGGCCCTCAATGGTCCCTGCCTCCTCATTGTTAGGCCCCTGGGCAACTCCTTCTCATTTCTGTTAGGCCCAGGAACCTGTCGGAGTTTTGTTTGTTTGTTTGTTTTTTGAGTCGGAGTCTCGCTCTGTCACCCAGGCTGGAGTTGGAGTGCAATGGCCCGATCTCGGCTCACTGCAACCTCCACCTCCTGGGTTCAAGCGATTCTCCTGCCTCAGCCTCCTGAGTAGCTGGGATTACAGGCACCCACCAACATGCCTGGCTAATTTTTGTATTTTTAGTAGAGATGGGGTCTTACAATATTGGCCAGGCTTGTCTCTTGGCCAGGCTGGTCTCGAACTCCTGACCTCATGATCTGCCCACCTTGGCCTCCCAAAGTGCTGAGATTACAGACATGAGCCACCACACCCAGTGGACCTGAGGTTTTTAGAAGCTCCCCAGGCATGTGAATGTTGTGAGCATCCCAGGATGACAGTCACTGTGAGTCTGGCTGTTAAAACTGTGAGAAAGCACCAGTGGGACCCTCTCCAGCACTTGCCTGCTGAGGTCATGGAAGAGGCTTGTTGGGGAGATGATGCGCTGGTTGACTCCTGAAGGATGGTTAGGAATGCACCAGATGGAAGCTGGGTTGGACCCACTCTATGCTAAAGAACAACGTGTGGACACAAGGAGACACGGACATGTCATATTTGTAGAGCCTGGAGACTGGCCAATCACACCATTTGCTTAAAACATCATGTACATTTGGAGAAGTGGACTGAGACAGACTGAAGAAGCTAACAGTGGCCAGATGAGAAAGGGTCTTGTGTTACTTCCTAGAGATACTTAGATTTTATCCTGTGTGTGACAGGAGCAGTTGGAGGGACTGAAGCAAGGAAACATGTTTCAAGATCTATATTTTTTGAGATGCTGTCTGGTGACTGAGTAGGAAATTCCCTGGATAAGGCCTGCCCAGGGTCAGGCAAAACAAGTTAGGAGGTTACTGAAATAAGGAGTATGAGAAACAGTGTAGGTTTTGCCGACGTTTTGTAACACATCTCGTGATGATCTTCATTTCCTTCACCAATTTCCTGTTTCATTAATTCCCTTCCACGTGCTCTTCTGAAATTTGCCTCACAATCTTTGAATTCTCTTTTACATGTTGGTTTCCTCACCTTTTACTTTTTACTTTCCTGCAAACACAAATGATTCTGATTGCGACATGTCGGAATTATTTGCAACATTATCCTTTCTGCTGAAACCATGAGTTCACTGAATACGCAATTTAGTAGGATGCACATGTTGTTTTCATGGTCACGACCAGCTCTGTAGCATTTTATAACTACATTGGCAGTGTACTGGGAGGTGTAGAGGGAAATATTTATCTCATGTGTGGCTGACACAACCTGCCATGTTGTTTTAGGAGCCTCCTTGGAATCCCAGCAAGAATGCCACTGGCACAATTTGTAATCCCAATGTCCTTCTCCATGCCCTGGCTTCATGGCTTAGTCGCTTCTGAAGTCTCTTTCTCACTGTCTGTTTCCACATCTATAAAGTGTGAGTTAAATCATCCTAACACTACTCATCTTACAAGGTTTTCTTGCTGATCATTAAAAGAGTTGGGAAAGAACTGTGTAAATTGTGAATTTCCATGGAGATGTTAGTTGTTACTTCATCAAGAAATAGAGACTCTAGAATGGAGTAGAAAGCAAACGGTCATGGTTAAGTTCTCCTCCTCTTCTTCTTTTTATTAATTTTTAAAGAAAAGACGTTTAATTGACTCACAGTTCCATATGGTTGGGGTGGCCTCAGGAAACTCTCAATCATGGCAGGAGGCAAAGGGGAAGAAGGCACCTTCTTCACAAGGCGGCAGGAGAGAGAGAGCCCCTCTTCTTTTTTGTCATAAAGTCTACAGACGTGCTTATGCTTCAGGGAAGGGTGGGAAGAGAGAAGGAAGGACATTGCTTCACTGCAGCCCTCACTGATGAGTTTGCTAAGGCACCTCACTTTGTCCCAGCGTATGGGCAGAGCTCTGGCCACTACCTGTTCAGAAGGCCGGGACTGCATTGCTAGTTCCCCACTAACTCTGTGTGACCTTGGGCAAGGCTGGGCCTGTGTCAAAAGATTATGACCCTGGGCTCTCAGGCTAGAGGATCTAAATATGAATCCTGGCTCTGCTAGAGCAAATTAGTGATGTAACTTTGGATGGGTCAGTTAACCTTCCTGTGGCTTAGTTTGCTCATCTGTAAAATAAGGATCATAACAATATCAATACCATGAGGCTGTTGGACAGATTGAATCAGTTAATGCAGGGCAAGTACTTAGCATGACACATATTCATTATTGTTTCCTGGAGTAAGAGCTGTGTGTGAGTGGGTGTGAGCATGTGTGAAACCCTTTCTCTGCAATCTCAGTTAAGAAACCAATCCAGAATTTAAAGTTCAGGGCCTAAGTGGGTGGTTATCTTCTCCCAGTTCCATGCTACCCTACCTTTGTTCTTTCTCCTGCCCATAGGTGGAGCCTAAGCGATCGATAAGAGAAGGAGAATAGAGGACAGGGAATGCCTTCGAAAATCCTAGAGGGACACAGAGGCTGAGAGGCAGGCAGTCCTGAAAGGGTCTTCTAATTTGGACAAGGAGAACCTTGGTCTTCATAAGCCAATTCTGGTCAGTTTCCCCATGGACAGATGAGGAAACAGGCCCAGGAATATCCAAGGTCTCACACTTCCCATCCGTCAAGTCTTGTTGATTCAGTTGCATTCATATCTTTCAAAGAGAGATGGAGTTTAGGGAAAGAAAGAAGGATCAACTGTGTCTGATACCGCTGGGAGCTTAAGTAAAGGATTCTTTTACTTCATAGCATTTATCCTAATTTGTAATTCAGTATTATTTGTGTGGCTGTTTGGTGTCTCTTTCTCTTATATGGGTGCTAGCTTCATAAGGGCAAAGATTCCGATTCTTTAATATTTAGTGCTTGCCACATGCTCTGAACACAGTAGGCATACAGGCTAACCAACATACAGAGGCATCAAAGTGAGACACCTACCTCCTCCAGTGCCAAGAGAGCATGTCCATGCACCTGTCACTCTCCTCAACACCACCCCCAAGCATGAGGCCCAAAAGCATTAGCTATGCCCCTCTTCCAGCCACCAATATTTAAAGGCCAGGTATGGTGGCTCCCATCTGAAATCCAAGAACTTTAGGAGACAGCAGCAGGAGGTCACTTGAGACCAGGAGTTTGAGACCAGCCTGGGCAACATAGCTAGACCCCATCTGTACTACAAATTAGCTGGCCATGGTTGCATGTCTGTATTCCCAACTACTAAGGAGGCTGAGGTGGGAGGATCACTTGTGCCCAGGACGTGGAAGCTACAGTGAGCTATAATCACAGCAGTGAACTCCAGCCTGAGCAACAGAGTGAGACCCTGCCTCAAAACAATTTTAAAAATAAATAAATAAAAACAAAACTTAGATACCACCTGGTCACCCCGACCTGCAAAATCAAGTTTTCCCCTACTGAGAAGAATGGGGACCTGAGAGCTGAGTTACAGAGAGAGAATTGTTCCTTTTTTTTTTTTTTTTTTTTGGTTTACATCCTCAAGATCATGACCTGTGAAATTTGAATATAATACACATATAATTCCAGAGCAGTGTTGCCTCCCCTTACCACTAGCAATTCACTTGGCCACTGGAGGTCAGGACAAGCTTCCCAGAAGAGAGGTACCACTTGGGCTACCAATATAAAAGGATGAAAACATTGGAGTGATGGTGTTCCTTGCATCATTGAGTCCCTGGACAGCCTGTCCACTGATGCTGATATCTGAGACTAATGCTTCTCTGAATGTTGAGATTAAACTTTGATCCAATGAAACCAGACTGAGAAAGAAGATAAGTCTTTCATTGTTGATAAGGACCTTGTATTTCTTATAATTGTATGATTATTTTTCCTTAGCTGTACTATAATTATCCGCTTGTTTGTCTCTGCTCTATGTGCTTAGGGTACAAAGTTGACGAAGACCAACTTTGGTTGGGAGCACAGTACTGAGAGCACAGTACTGAGAGCTTTAAAAAACATGATGAATGCTTTAATACAGGAAAAGAGTAGGGGAGAGGCACGTGGTGGTTGGGTGTATTTTCCTTGACACATTCAGTGCAGTTGTCAGTAGTCAAGTTCCTGCATGTTAGAAGATGTTACCTTCTGTGGAATTAAGTGGCAGAACATGCCTTCGATTATCTTCCTTTGCAGAGTAACACCAATTGCATTAGTTAGGACACAGTGCCGGCTGCATTTGAGTCCCAAGCAATGATTAGTCTATCACCGTTGGTATAGATTCCAACCAGTCAGACCACCTCCTGAAGTTTGTAAGGCAGGTAAATCTTCATTTTAAAATAAAAATCATCTTAGCCTAGTATGTGTTTTAGAGGAAAGAAGAAAACATATTTATTTCCATAAGAGTTTTGTTTCTAAAAAATCAAATAAGAAAGGCTCTGGGTTTAGGTCAGCTAATGAAGTTGTTGATAATCATCAGATGACACTGGAATCTTTACTTGTCTGAGTGTGTTCTGTGCACCTCTCAGTGTGGGAACATAGGGAGATCCTCCAGCAATGCTACTGATATGGTCAGAAAATGCATCTTTCCTCCTCCCTGCTGAGAGGAGATGGAGTCCTTTGTTCTAGAAGACCCATGGGGGTGCCGCTGGGAGTAACCCTTGAGACAGGAACACACATCTCAACCAATTTGTGGTTGCAGCCTTGAGTCTCACTATTTCCCATGGTGACGCTTAGTAGGGAATGGCAGGTGCACCAGAGCAGCAGAGGACCTTCTATCTCCCTTCCTGTTAGCTTTTAATAATGTTTTATTGTGATCAGTAGCAGCTGGGAAGCTACTTGCAATCACTGAGCCTCAGTTTCTACATCTGTAAACTGGGGATAGTAGCATGGCCCTATGTCATGTGCTCAGTGAAGTCACTGAAAGGAGATAGATATGTATCAGAATTCCCTGGACTTTAATCCTACTTCTCCTGGGGATTGTCACCCACCTTCCCATGTCTGTCCTTTGTTGACACTTGCTGTCACTTCTTTTCTTAGGTACCTCTCTGTAGGGCTCCATCATTCTAGGGATTCCAGAGTTATGGCACATGCATACCTCCATCCAAACATGTTTATGTGTCTCCTGCTTCACTAGGCTGTCCCCAAGGAAGATGTGGCTCCCAGCATACACCTGGCGCAACACTGCACATGACATTCGCCCACTTTGCCTTGAGTCTGACATGGAATCTGGTGTGAATGTCACCCACTCAGGCCAGGTGCTGAGCAGCCCTGGAGGTTTAGGGGCCACAGGGATGGGAAAACGTGCCTTTCTGGGGTGAGTATCAGTTTCTGCAGGAGGGCTGAACGTGAGAAAGAATAAAGAGAGGAGAAAGTGCACAAGCACAGCTTAAACATCATCTATTTCTATTGAGTTTTAAGAACTCTGAGATTTTGTTTGTAATGTAATCCATTCATCAGGCCAAGCAGACACAGAACTTGGGTCTGAGTGATGATAATGAGCTGATATGATTTTCACACCCTCATCACTGAGATCTCTCCCATCAGGAATGGGTCAGGGGGCTCACAGGTGGCAGCAACTGCTGTTACAGGCCTCATCTCTAGCAGCTCCTGGGACCTGCTCTCCTCGCATTAGGAAATGCCCCGCTTGTTAAAAAGGAAGCCATTTGCTTTGAATTCCAATTCCACCTGCAAGAGGTTGGGACCATCTTATTGGAGTCCTTGATGCTTTGTGAGGCTGCAGTGACTGCTGCCCCATTATTGCTGGCTGAGGTGGTTGGGGTTCACTTGACCATCTGGGCAGCTGTTCTCTTCTCTCCTTTCTCTCCTACTGTTTCCAGACATGCAGCATATCCAGAAAGTAGGGACCACTCTTTGGTAAAGAACCTGTCTGACTTGCTGTCTATGGCAGGACTTTTGAAAGGTTCACAGGAAGCAGCACAAATTGATACTGTTCCACGAAGCCATCAGCTCCATCTCATCCACGCCCTGTCTCTTTTGTAGGGGTCCTCTTGCCAACAGAATCACAGAGGGCAAGCCTGAAAGTGCAGAGACAGCAGCTGAGGCACAGCTAAGAGATCTGGCTGTATTAATGACCTAAGAAGATGGAGTGGTCACTGGAAGTCAGAGGGGATGACACACAGGGGTACAGCAATCTCAGCCAAGTCAACTCCACCAGTCTTTCTGGTTGCCCACTGTGTGTACAGCACCCTGATAGGGACCGGAGCCATGACAGTGAATAAGACCAGACTATGCCCTTGAGGAACTCACCTCTGCTAAGGGAAACAGGCGTGGAAACACACAATGGTGGTGAAGAGGAAAGAGGACAATAGGACTGCAAGAAGGGGATGGAAAGTACCCAGGGGAGGAAATGGTTACATATGTGTGAGGAGGTTGGTGAGGAAAGACTCTAAGAGAAGGCTTTGTCTGGCTGGGTTTGGAAGGATGCGTAGGAGTCTTCTAGGGAGTGCAGGCACACTCTAGGCATAGGTAAAGATCTGTAGGTGTGGCTTGTTGGGATGGATTTCAAGTATTGTGGAATGAGGACAGCTATGAAGACAAAGGCAGGAGAGAGGATATTTAATAGATTTCATGCCAATGGCTCCATCTGAGTTTCTGATAAGGACCCAGAACCCTTGGACTCCCCAGTAACATTGATTGAGTTGTTTATGATTCCTCATAGAATATGAACTCAAAGGAGGTCAGTGAGGGGTGTGTGTGTGTGTGATTCTTTGCCAACTGCCAAGGTGGAGAAGCCTTTTCCAACTGCAGGCGGAGCACAGGTGGCCCTGCTACTGGCTGCCACTCCAGCCCTGCCTCCTTCTCCAGCATATAAACAATCCAGCAGCCTCAGTGAATCACTGCTGTGCAGGGAAGGAAAGCTCCACGCACACAGCCCAGCAAACAGCAGCACACAGCTGAAAGGAAGACTCAGAGGAGAGAGATAAGGAAGGAAAGTAGTGATGGATCTCATCCCAGACTTGGCTGTGGAAACCTGGCTTCTCTTGGCTGTCACCCTGGTGCTCCTCTATTTGTGAGTAACTGTCCAGGCTCTTCACCTCTGTTTTCTTGAACTTGGGGTGCTAATCAGGCTTCTATTTCCCTTATCTGTTTTGAAGATCAAAAAAGATGGTCAGGCTGGGCATGGTGGCTCACACCTGTAATCCCAGCACTTTGGGAGGCTGAGGCAGGTAGAATGCCTGAGGTCAGGAGTTCGACCAGCCTGTCTAACATGGTGGAACTCTGTCTCTACTAAAAATACAAAAATTAGCTGGGACATGATGGTGCATGCTTATATTCCCAGCTACTCGGGAGGCTGAGGCAGGAGAATCGCTTGAACCCAGGAGGCAGAGGTTGCAGTGAGCTGAGATCATGCCACTGCACTTCAGCCTGGGTAACAGAGTGAGACTCTGTCTAAAAAAAAAAAAAAGAAAAAAAAGATGTTCAAAGAGAAGTAGCTTAAGTGTTGGATGCTACAAACACATAGAGGTTATTATAGATCTTATGCAGATGTATAAAGGAATAAATAAGCATCTCCCCTGTCCATCTTTAGTGGCAAGAAGGGTTTAGGGACAGCATTGATTAAGGATGATCTACTTGACAATAGTTTGGACCGAAGGAAGGGTAAGGAAGGAAAGAGTGATGGATCTCATCCCAAACTTGGCCGTGGAAACCTGACTTTTCCTTACTAAACCAGAATTTGGATTTTACATTTTCCCCTTTACACTGCAGGAGAAGAGGATGAATCTTCTCACCGGTGGGATCCTGGCATCCTAGAGCAGGTGGAGGGAAGAGTCACTCCCCACTGTGGGTAGTGAGGCTTCTTGCCTGTCACATTGCACTTCCACCTCAATTTCACACTTACTAAGATTCGGGAATCATGATGACAGGAACATAGAAAATATAGACGTCATTTTAATTCTTTCACAGAAACGTTAGAAATTCGGTGAGTTGTGGCAACGTATTTTCCATCTTCTGACATTTTAACACGAATTGATACGGCTTAAATTCATTCTATTTAAAATCAGATTTTTTTGGAGATAGCCTATTTCCAGCATGTTCCTCCTAGGTGATAAATGAGGGCTGTTAGTTCAGTATTTGTTACAATAAATGTGTGTAAAATAATCTCACCATTCCAGAATAATGTCAGGAATATGAATCTAATGCACAAATGTGTAACTCTATGACAAGATTGCATATGTCTTTTAAAATATATCTTCCCAACAGTTTATTTTAATACCCCTATTTCAAATAAACCTGCTTAACAGGTTATCTTAAACTGTCAGGGCAGGGGAGTAAGCAAGACTGTGAGCCAGTGATGACAGCAAAAGCATCCAGGTAGGATCAAGGTGAAGTGAGAATATTCCTCATCCTTCACGGTAGAACTCCAAAGAGATATTCATAGGTCCTGGCCCCCTAGTGGAGGTCACTCAAAGGACAAACATGTTCGCATCTCATCTGCTTCAAGCCTGGACACAGGGGCACCATCTGTGTCAATCTGTTTGTGGTCGGCCATGTTGTGGGGCTGTCACTACAGATTTGGGCAGCCAGGCAGACAATACCTTAGCCTTAGATGATGCTGGTGCAGCCCAGGAGTCAGAAGCTGTAGTGTAGACCATGCCCTCCTTAGGCCAACACAATTAAGTGCACTAGATGACTGGCTTTTCTGTTAGCCTCTTCACTGGAACCAAAAGCAGCATTACTCTACCAAACAGAGGGAGCTGGAAAGAAACTGAACAGTTTGCCCAGCCTAGCCTCTGCCTTGACATGGAACCATGTGAGTCTAGACATTCACCTAGATCTTTCCTCGGGGGCCAATGCTGCTGACACATTAACTCAATAGTTTGTCCTGGCCTGAGAGACCATGTAACTTGTAGAAAGTTTAGAAGCAGACATTAGTGTCACTGATTTGTCATGGCTGTGACAACAAAGGAAGGAACTGGAGTGGGAAAACCAAAGGCCACCCTGGTTTTGGCAGATGGTGCACACACTTCCACTAACTGTTCTGGGGGCAAGGATCCAAAAAATGCACTATTGGGCCTGGCTATGCTGCCTCTGCTGGGTCCTCCAAACATAAGCCTCCATGCCATTTCTCAGTTGTATTTTACCGTATATCATCAGAGTCACTGGGTTTGCACAGAATGTTTGGAACCTATACTGTCTTAAGGGCTACCCTTTAAATAAGAGAAAGCAAGGTCTTAATTCAACTGTCTGGAACATTTTATGTTTACTTATGTGGAATACTACATCTTTTGCTATCATCAGGAGGGTACGTGGACATTAGAAGGCCCTTGCCTTTCAGCTGAAAGCACATATGAGGCATATGGATCCATTTATATACACTATGCTTTTCAGCCACATTTTCCTAATTTGTCTCTCTGGGGTCAACGTTGTGGGACTAGCAGATTTGTGGTTGAATTGATGGATGGTAACCTCTTCCATCAGCTTTTCTTTTTCTTTTTTGAGGCAGAGTCTTGCTCTGCCACCTAGGCTGGAGTGCAGTGGCACGATTTGGGCTCACTGCAAGCTCCGTCTCCCGGGTTCACGCCATTCTCCTGTCTCAGTCTCCCAAGAAGCTGGGATTACAGGCGCCCGCCACCACACCCGGCTGATTTTTTGTATTTTTAGTAGAAACGGGGTTTCACCATGTTAGCCAGGATGGTCTCAATCTCCAGACCTTGTGATCTGCACACCTCGGCCTCCCAAAGTGCTGAGATTACAGGCGTGAGCCACGGCGCCCGGCCTCCATCAGCTTTTCTTCTTCCTCCAGTTTCCACTCTTCAGTTACGTCAGACGGGGAAGGTCTTCAGACATCCAGAACCCCTGGTTGGGGGAGTCCATACATGACCCATCAAAGATGAGTTGCAAGCAGGCCTGCCATAGGGAGCAGCAGCCTTAACGGGTTTTCCTACAGAGACAGTTGATGTGCAGAGGCAATAAACTGACTGCTTTGTGATTGATCACCTTGAGAAAAATGAGCATGTCTGGCTGTATTAGTCCTTTCTTGCATTGCTATAAAGAAATACCTGAGGCTGGGTATTTATAAAGAAAAGAGATTTAATTGTCTCATGGTTCTGCAGGCTGTACAGGAAGCATAGTGACTTCTGCCTCTAGGGAGGCCTCAGGAAATTTACAATCATGACAGAAGGTGAAGGAGAAGCAGGCAGATCTTTACACGGCTGGAGTAGAAGCAAGAGAGAGTGGGGAGGAGGTGCCACACACATTTAAACCACCAGATCTCATAAAAACTCATTGTCATGAGGACAACACCCAAGGCAGGATGGTGCGAAATCATGAGAAACTGCCCCTAGGATCCAATCACCTTCTACCAGGCCCAACCTCCAGCATTGGGGACTACACTTCAACATGAGATTTGGGTAGGGGTACAGATTCAGACCATGTTGCTGACACTGTGCTTATCAAATGAATATCACCAGTTGGAAGGCTAGATTCCACAAGAGGAGGAATGACCTGGAAATTGGTTCTTTAGTTGTGATTCTTCTGCACACTGTCATTCAGTGACCTATGAGTCAATCATCTTTACCAATAGGTCAAATCAACCAGATCATCTGACCACAGAGACTGAGTTGTAGCTGAAAGCTGCTCACATTTCTATGAGGCCAATGGAAGCCTTGAGCACAGTTGTCAGTCTGTAGAAATAAGGACTCTGTGACTCCTCCAAGACTTCTCTGTGAATGATGGTTTAAGAAGGGCCAGATCCTAAAACAGGGTCAGAACTTCGAGGGAAGGGAAAGCATAAAAGCCTCTAGGCAAATTCTAAAGACAGGGTCACCATAGGCTCTCAGTGACCCTCTGTGACCGAGTGGATGCAGTGATGCAAAATCTCATCATCACGGCTGAAGACAAAAGAAAAGTCACCCTTTCTACCTAGGATGAGACTCCCCAAATTTGGGAAGAGGCCACTTACTAAACAGACATAAGGGAATAAAGAGACCTGGAAGAATTCCTACCTGAACCTTTCAGGAGCACTCACGTTTGAGGACATTTTTCAAGTATTTGCTTCAGGATTGGGACCTTGAAGGCTTCAGCTGCTTTTAGCTAATCAATTGTAACTTTTTGGGATCTCACAGTGGGGGTGGGAAAGGACCTGATGAAGAAATATAATTATTGCCATCAGAGTTACTGTTATTATTTATTGCCTTAATGTTACCTCCTTCTCTTGAGCATTCCAGTTCCTCTGTCAGTGACTCATCAACCCCTATATCTATAAAGTCACAATCCCTGTGACCTGATTTCTGTTTCACTTTGTAGATATGGAACCCATTCACATGGACTTTTTAAGAAGCTTGGAATTCCAGGGCCCACACCTTTGCCTTTATTGGGAAATGTTTTGTCCTACCGTAAGGTGAGTGTTTTTGAGCTCCCTCTTTTGCTTCTCATGATTGCAAAGAGCAGCTTAGTTCCATCAGTGAAAATGCTTCTCCTCAGGAGGAAAGTCTGAGGTTTTACACTTTCAGAAACAGTGTGTAGGCATCACCCAGAGCATGGCAAGGTTTACACCGGGACTCTCTTGCTAACTCTCAGGAACCTCAGGTTTGCTTCAGTTGAGCAGCCCAAATCTCAGGTAGATCAGCAACCTGATGTTGAGAACTTGATGTGCAGACTTTGTGAGCAACATAAAGAAGATTTTCTTTTTGCTCCATGCAGGTTCCCAGGAAGGTACAGTCATACTTAGTTAGTATTAAAAGTAGGAAAAGGACCTCCTGATTGTGGCTTGTAATCTGTGTACATGAGAGTCAAACTTTCCTCTCTGTAGCAAGGGCTCTTGAGTAACCTTTTTTCCCTTCCTTCTGGACAGGTTTGAAACTCAGTTTGTTAGGGAGCCCAAGTATTTACCACTGGTCATTTGCACCTGCTTCAATCCTCTCCAAAAAATGCTAAATTCCCCAAGGGTATCTCCATGGTTCTACCCCAGCTCTTACTCCCCATGACATCTTTTGCAGCTTTGAGGGTCAGAACAAAGGGGTTCTGCTTTACTTCTTTTCCTTCAAAGGCTGCACCCTAGGGGTAAGTCTGATCAAGGAGTGGATATAACTGAGATGAGATAGTGGTTGTCTATGAAACTCAGATATTTAAGCACCAAATGAATGTGTGGGGTTTTGTTTTACATGAAGATGGAATCACATTCAAAATCACTAGAAAGGGGATGATTTGATGAAATTATTAAATATTTAATTTTGCTGAATAGAATATCATATGTGCCACGTGGACCGTGAACTTTGGCCGAGCCTCTGTGCCTAACCTGGTCTGATGCTCTGCCCAGGGCCTGGGCCCTGGATGGAAAATTAGGAGCCCATGTCCACATGGCCAGCAGCAGCAGTCAGCTCTCTGGCTTACATCATCTTTCCCGCATACCTGAGACTTGTTTCTCAGATTCTGATTCTCTCAGGTGAGGGCTTTGTTGTCTAATTACTACCCAGGAATTTCATATTTTTTCCCTGTGCAAAAAAATAATTTCCCCACCACCTTCTCCAGGTCAGCTCTTTAGTAGATGTACCCCCAAGATACACATTCCTGGGACCTTTGTTTGCACAGTGAAAATGTCACCCCTGAAATGTAGATACAGGAAGATTTGTTTTTAAGTTTCAGTGAAAACTCCGAGCAAGTGTTGTAATTGGCTGTGTACGATGTGTAGAGGGGACATTTTCTCAGAACTTCCATGTTAAGCTGGAAAACTGGAAAGCAAGTCCACTTTGTCATTCTGTCACTCACTCATTTCTCATTCAACAACATGCCTCATATTTATCTAAATCTACTAGACTAAAAGAGGTCCCTGGTGTCTGTAACTTTCTAATTCTGCTAGAACTCTAGAGTGAGCTCATGAAATAAAAGAAAAGGATGACGAACAAGGAGATGAAAGACTGCGCATTCTCTTCTGATGCTCATTCACTTTCCCTCAGCCTCAGTTTCCCCACATGCCCCTGGAGGTGATCATTCACGGATTCATGAGATTTTAGAGACAACACATGAAAAAGCAAAAAGACATCAGAAAGACAAGGAGGTACTTAGTATTTATACACAAGGATAAGTCATTCAGTATCCACAACACTTGGAGAAAATTCAAGAGTGATTTTAAGTTTCCCATTTCAAATACTTCCTCTGTTTTCTCTTATTTCCTTTTTGATGTCTCTAAATAAGCTTCCTGTAACTGCCAGCAAGTCTGATTTCTTTGGATTCAACTGTTTTCATCTCAATTAGAGGCAGGGTTAAGTACATTTAAAATAATAATCAAATATCATTTTGTTTCTCCTCCCAGGGCTTTTGGACGTTTGATATGGAATGTTATAAAAAGTATGGAAAAGTGTGGGGGTGAGTATTCTGGAAACTTCCATTGGATAGACTTGCTCATATGATGAGGTTACCCCACTGCACAGAGGACAGTCTCAGCCCAAAGCCTCTTGGGATGAAGCTCTTGTCAACATGACTACAAAGAGAGTTCTCTAGAAGAACAGGATATTTACTTGGGAGTAGAGTATTGCCATGGGAATCTGCATGCCATTATAAACTATGTGCAAACTCACGGAAGTAAAGCAAGACAAAGAGTCTCCAAGGAAAATATGAGGAGGATTTCATATCAGTTTTGAAATAATTATCCTTCGCTACAAAGATCAATAGCAAGGGTGGCACCATACCAAGGTTGGACAGGCAGTTGCTGATTAGATGCCCTTGTAGAAATCTTTTTGTTTAATGTTGGGATGGCCTTTGTGCAAGCTTGTAGTTTTGCAAAGTCTTTTGTGATAGTTTTGTTATCAGGCATACAAGCATGAGAATCCTCTCTTCATAGCCTTCTTTGATTTATTTGTCAGAATTTTTAAACACACACACACACACACACACACAAAAAACATCATTTTGCTTCTGACAACATTCACACTCGCTATTGTAAAACTTTTCAAAGCTTGTCCTACCAAGGATCCCATGTGTCACCAGGTGTCCAGTTCTACAGTCTGAACTAGACTGGGAGCATTGTGGTTACCACTTTTCTCCAGACTTTGGTGGCCCAGGGACTCACAGCATCACGCTCTGTCCAGTGTCTGCCTATTTCCCTCTTCTTTTTTTCTTCCTTAGGTGCCCTCTTATTACATGCATTGTCTCAAATACTTCTAATACGTGCTCATAAACGCATGGCATCATCTCCTTCCCACGTCGATTCACTTTCAATTAAAAACCAAAACCCTTTCATTTACACTTTGGATTTAAAGTGCTTTTGAATGAAGGGTGAGAGACAATAGAGAAACAGATTGGCAAATCACTTATGCTCTGCTGTTGTTGTTTTTGTAATTTTCTCTGCAAGTGTGGAACTTTTCATTCTGTTTTGTTATTAAATTTAAGTCAAGACTTTTTAATAGAAGGGTATATAAGCATTTCTTTGTCTATACCTTTCTGCTGAATTTGAAGAAATGCTGAATATTCTTAATCACTGTGTTCCCTGGCAGGCTGATGGACTGTGATTTTATTTTTTTATTTTTATTTTTATTTTTTAAATTATACTTTAAGTTCTGGGTTACATGCATACAATGTGTAGTTTTGTTACATAGGTATATACGTGCCATGATGATTTGCTGCACCCATCAACCCTTCACCCACATTAGGTATTTCTCCTAATGTTATCCCTCCCCTAGCCCCCCACCCAACAACAGGCCCCAATGTGTGATGTTCCCCTGTGTCCATGTGTTCTCATCATTCAACTCCCACTTATGAGTGAGAACACGTGGCGTTTGGTTTTCTGATCTTGTGATAGTTTGCTGAGAATGATGGTTTCCAGCTTAATCCATGTCCCCGCAAAGGACATGAACTCATTCTTTTTTATGGCTGCATAGTATTCCATGGTGTATACGTGCCACATTTTCTTTATCCAGTCTGTCACTGATGGACATTTGGGTTGGTTCCAAGTCTTTGCTATTGTGAATAGTTCCGCAATAAACATACGTGTGCATGTGTCTTTATTGTAGAATAATTTATAATGCTTTGGGTATATTCCTGGTAATGGGATTGCTGGGTCAAATGGTATTTCTAGTTCTAGATACTTGAGGAATCGCCACGCTGTTTTCCGCAATGGTTGAACTAATTTACACTCCCACCAACAGTGTAAAAGTGTTCCTATTTTTCCACAACCTGTCCAGCATCTGTTGTTTCCTGACTTTTTAATGATCACCATACTAACTGGCATGAGATGCTTTCTCATTGTGGTTTTGATTCGCATTTCTCTAATGACCAGTGATGATGAGCATTTTTTCACATGTCTGTTGGCTGCATAAAAGTCTTCTTTTGAGAAGTGTCTGTTCATATCCTTTGCCCATTTTTTGATGGGGTTGTTTGCTTTTTTTCTTGTAAATTTGTTTAAGTTCTTTGTAAATTCTGGATATTAGCCCTTTGTCAGATGAATAGATTGCAAAAATTTTCTCCCATTCTGTAGGTTGCCTGTTCCCTCTGATGATAGTTTCTTTTGCTGTGTAGAAGCTCTTTAGTTTAATCAGATCCCATTAGTCAATTTTAGTTTTTGTTGTCATTGCTTTTGGTGTTATATACATGAAGTCTTTGCCCATGCCTATGTCCTGAATGGTATTGCCTAGGTTTTCTTCTAGGATTTTTATGGTCCTAGGTGTTACACTTAAGTCTTTAATCCATCTTGAGTTAATTTTTGTATAAGGTGTAAGGAAGGGGTCCAGTTTCAATTTTCTGCATATGGCTAGGCAGTTTCACCAACACCATTTATTAAATAGGAAATCTTTTCCCCATTGCTTGTGTGTGTCAGGTTTGTCAAACATCAGGTGGTGGTAGATGCGTGGTGGTAGATGCATGGTTTTATTTCTGAGGCCTCTGCTATGTTCCATTGGTATATATATCTGTGTTGGTACCTGTACCATGCTGTTTTGGTTACTGTATCCTTGAAGTATAGTTTGAAGTCAGGTAGCGTGATGCCTCCAGTTTTGTTATTTTTGCTTAGGATTGTCTTGGCTATGTGGGCTCTTTTTTGGTTTCATATGAACTTTAAACTAGTTTTTTCCAATTCTGTCAGGAAAGTCAGTGGTAGCTTAATTGGCATAGCATTGAAACTATAAATTACCTTGGGCAGTATGGCCATTTTCATGATATGGTGTCTTCTTATCCATGAGCATGGAATGTTCTTCCGTTTGTTTGTGTCCTCTTTATTTTGTTAAGCAGTGGTTTGTAGTTCTCCTTGAAGAGGTCCTTCACTTCCCTTGTAAGTTGGATTCCTAGATATTTTCTTCTCTTTGTAGTAATTGTGAATGGGAGTTCACTCATGATTTGGCTCTCTGTTTGTCTATTGTTTGTGTATAGGAATGTTTGTGATTTTTGCACATTGATTTTGTATCTTGAGACTTTCCTGAAGTTGCTTATCAGCTTAAGGAGTTTTTGGGCTGAGATGATGGGGTTTTCTAAATATACAATCATGTCATCTAATTTTCCTAATTGAATATCCTTTATTTCTTTCTCTTGCCTGATTGCCCTATTCAGAACTTCCAACACTGTGTTGAATAGGAGTGGTGAGAGACGGCATCCTTGTCTTGTGCCAGTTTTCAGAGGGAATGCTTCCAGTTTTTGCCCATTCAGTATGATATTGGCTGTGGGTTTGTCATAAATAGCTCTTACTATTTTGAGATATGTTTCATCGATACCTAGTTTATTGAGAGTTTTTAGAATGAAAGGCTGTTGAATTTTGTCAAAGGCCTTTTCTGCATCTGTTGAGAAATTATGTGGTTTTTGTCATTGGTTCTGTTTATGTGATGGATTACCTTTATTGATTTGGTATGTTGAACCAGCCTTGCATCCCAGGGATGACGCTGAGTTGATCCTGGTGGATAAGCTTTTTGATGTTTTGCTGGATTTGATTTGCCAGTATTTTATTGAGGATTTTTGCATCGATGTTCATCAGGGATATTGGACTAAAATTCCCTTTTTTGTTATGTCTCTGCCAGGCTTTGGTATCAGGAGACACTGGCCTCATAAAATGAGTTAGGGAGGATTCCCTCTTTTTCTATTGTTCAGAATAGTTTCAGAAGGAATGATAACAGCTCCTCTTTGTACCTCTGGTAGAATTCGGCTGTGAATTCATCTGGTCCTGGACTTCTTTTGGTTGGTAGCCTATTAATTATTGGCTCAATTTCAGAACCTGTTATTGGTCTATTCAGAGAGTCAGCTTCTTCCCTGTTTAGTCTTATGAGGGGGTATGGGTCCAGGAATTTATCCATTTCTTCTGGATTTTCTCGTTTATTTGCGTAGAGGTGTTTATAGTATTCTCTGATGGTAATCTGCATTTCTGCAGGACCAGTGGTGATATCCTTTTCATCATTATTTATCGCATCTATTTGATTCTTCTCTCTTTTTTCTTTATTAGTCTTGCTAGCGGTCTATGTATTTTGTTGCTCTTTTCAAAAAAACAGCTCCTTGATTCATTGATTTTTTGAAGGGTTTGTTGTGTCTCTATCGCCTTCTGTTCTGCTCTGATCTTAGTTATTTCTTGTCTCCTGCTAGCTTTTGAATTTGTTTACTCTTGCTTCTCTAGTTCTGTTAATTGTGATGTTACTGTGTTGATTTTCGATCTCTCCTGCTTTCTCTAGTGGGCATTTAGTGCTATAAATTTCCCCCTACACACTGCTTTAAATGTGTCCCAGAGATTCTGGTACGTTGTATCTTTGTTCTCATTGATTTCAGAGAACATCTTTATTTCTGCCTTCACTTCCTTATTTACCCAGTAGTCATTCAGGAGCAGGTTGTTCAGTTTCCATATAGTTGTGCAATTGAGTCACTTTCTTAATCGTGAGTTGTAATTTGATTTCACTGTAGTCTGAGAGACAGCTTGTTGTGATTTCTGTTCTTTTACATTTGCTGAGGAGTGTATTACTTCCAATTATGTGGTCAATTTTAGAATAAGTGTGATGTGGTGCTGAGAAGTATATTCTATTGATTTGGGGTGGAGAGTTCTGTAGATGTTTATTAGCTCTTCTTGGTCCAGAGCTGAGTTCAAGTGCTGAATATCCTTGTTAATGTTCTGTTTTGTTGATCTGTCAATATCAACAGTGGAGTATTAAAATCTCCCATTATTATTGTGTGGGGAGTCTAAGTCTCTTTGTAGGTCTCTAAGAACTTGCTTTATGAATCTGGGTGCTCCTGTATTTGGGTGCATACTTATTTAGGATATTTAGCTTTTCTTGTTGAATTGATCCCGTCACCATTATAAATCCCTTCTTTGTGTCTTTTGGTCTTTGTCAGTTTAAAGTCTGTTTTACCAGAGACCAGGATTGCAACCCCTGCATTTTTTTTTTTTTTGGTTTCCATTTGCTTGGTAGATCTTCCTCCATACCTTTATTTTGAGCCTATGTATGTCTTTGCATGTGAGGTGGGTTGTCTGAATACAGCACACAACAGGTCTTGACTTTTTATCCAATTTGCCAGTGTGTGTCTTTTAATTGGGGCATTTCTCCCATTTACATTTAAGGTTAATAGTGTTATGTTTGAGTTTGATCCTGTCATTATGATATTAGCTGGTTATTTTCCTTATTAATTGATGCAGTTTCTTCATAGCGTTGATGGTCTTTACAATTTGGCATGTGTTTGCAGTAGCTGGTACGGGTTGTTCCTTTCCATGTTTAGTGCTTCCTTCAGGAACTCTTGTAAGGCAGGGCTGGTGGTGACAAAAATCTCTCAGCATTTGCTTGTCTGTAAAGGATTTTATTTCTCCTTCTTTTATGAAGGTTAGTTTGGCTGGGTAGGAAATTATAGGTTGGAATTTTTTTCTTTAAGAATGTTGAATATTGGCCTCCATTGTCTTCTGGCTCATAGGGTTTCTGCCAAGAGATCTGCTGTTAGTCTGATGAGTTCCCTTTGTGGGGAACCTGACCTTTCTCTCTGGCTGCCCTTAACATTTTTTCCTTCATTTCAACCTTGGTGAATCTGATGATTATGTGTCTTGGGGTTGTTCTTCTCAAGGAGTATCTTTGTGGTGTTCTCCGTATTTCCTGAATTTGAATGTTGGCCTGCCTTGCTAGGTCGGGAAGTTCTCCTGGATAATATCTTGAAGAGTGTTTTTTAACTTGGTTCCATTGTCCCCATCACTTTCAGGTACACCAATCAAACATAGATTTGGTCTTTTCACATAGTCCCATATTTCTTGGAGGCTTTGTTCATTTCTCTTCTGTCTTTTTTCTCTAATCTTGTCTTCTCACTTTTATTTCATTAATTTGATCTTCAGTCACTGATATCCTTTATTCCACTTGATCAGATTGGCTACTGAAGCTCATGTATGCTTCACGAAGTTCTCTAACTGGTTTTCAGCTTCACTAGGTCATTTAAGCTCTTCTGTACACTGGTTATTCTAGTTAGCCATTCGTCTAACCTTTCTCCAAGGTCTTTATCTTCCTTGCGACTGGTTAGAACATGCTCCTTTAGCTTGGAGAAGATTGTTATTACCATCCTTCTGAAGCCTACTTCTGTCAACTTGTCAAACTCATTCTCCATCCAGTTTTGTTCCTTTGCTGCCAAGGAGTTGTGTTCCTTTGGAGGAGAAGAGGTGTTCTGGTTTTTGGAATTTTCAGCCTTTCTTCTCTGGCTTCTCCCCATCTTTGTGGTTTTATCTACCTTTGGTCTTTGATGTTGGTGACCTACATATGGGGTTTTGGTGTGGATGTCCTTTTTGTTGTTGTTGATGCTATTCCTTTCCATTTGTTAGTTTTCCTTCTAACAGACAGGACTCTCAGCTGCAGGTCTGTTGGAGTTTGCTGGAGGCCCACTCCAGACCCTGTTTGCCTGGGTATCACGAGCAGAGGCTGGAAAACAGCAAATAGTGCTGCCAGATCCTTCCTCTGGAAGCTTTGTCCCAGAGGGGCACCTACCTGTATGAGGTGTCTGTTGGCCTCTACTGTGAGGTGTCTCCCAGTCAGGCTGCCTGGGGATCAGGGACCCATTTGAGGAGGCAGTCTGTCCATTATCAGAGCTTGAATGCCATGCTGTGAGAACCACTGCTCTCTTCAGTGCTATCAGGCAGGGATGTTTATGTCTGCGGAAGTTGTCTGCTGCCTTTTGTTCAGATACACCCTGCCCCCAGAGGTGGAACCTAGAGAGGTGGTAGGCCTTGCTGAGTTGCGGTAGGCTCTTCCCAGTTTGAGCTTCCCTGCCACTTTGTTTACACTGTGAGCATGGAACTGGCTACTCAAGCCTCAGCAATGGTGGATGCCCCTCCCCCCGCCAAACTCTAGCATCCCAAGTCAAGCTCAGACTGCTACACTAGCAGCGAGCAAGGCTCCATGGGCATCAGACCCACCAAGCCAGGTACGTGAGGGAATCTCCTGGTCTGCCGGTTGCGAAGACCATGGGAAAGGTGCAATATTTGGGCAGGAGTGCACCACTCCTCCAGGCACAGTCATTCACTGCTTCCCTTGGCTAGGAAAGGGATATCCCCTGACCCCTTGCACTTCCCGAGTAAGGTAATGCCCCGCTCTGCTTTGGTTCACCCTCCATGGGCTGCCCCTACTATCCAACCAGTCCCAATGAGATCAACAAGGTACCTCGGTTGGAAATGCAGAAGTCACCCATCTTCTGCATAGATCTCACTGGGAGTTGTAGACCGGAGATGTTCCTATCTGACCATCTTGGAAGTGACCTGGACTGTAATTTTATAAGGTGGCCTCAGCCAATTGCAGCAGCTGTTCCGTGTCAGAGGGACTAGAGGTTTGGTGAGAGGAGTGGAAGAGGTGCAGTGCTGTGTTTGTTCACTAGAAGCAAGTGGGAGAAGTTTTTGCCTCTTTGTACTTCATCTTCTTTCATCGATTCATCAGAAACTGCAGTGCTGGCTGCAGGGTGCTGTGGAGCTGGCATGGCCCACACAGGCAATGTAACTAATAGAAAGAACACACAGCTCTGGATGTCAATAGGGCTTACACCAATGGCCATTGAAACCCTTAATCCCTGTGAGCATTTGATGATTTACTTGCCTTCAATTTGTCACGGACCTAATATTCTTTTTAAAAATAAAATATTTTAAACATATGAAACATTATGGAGAATGGCATGGGAAATACCCATGTATGCACCACCCAGCTTAACAAATGCTCTACTGTCATTTCTAACCATGGTCTCTTTGAAGAGCTCTTTTGTCTTTCAATGTCTCTTCCTTGTTTGGCCCACATTATCCTTCATCATATGAAGACTTGGGTGACTCCTGTGTCAGTCTCTTGCTGTGTGTCATACCTAATGAACTAGAACCTAAGATTGCTGTGTATTGTACAACTAGGGTATTATGTAATGTCAGGATCAAAGTCTGGCTTCCTGGGTTGGGCTCTAGCTGTAGAATAAGGCTGATCAACTCTGTGTTTTCCACACAGCTTTTATGATGGTCGACAGCCTGTGCTGGCTATCACAGATCCCAACATGATCAAAACAGTGCTAGTGAAAGAATGTTATTCTGTCTTCACAAACCGGAGGGTAAGCATTCATGTGTTGAAATTAAAATACTGATTGATTGATTAAATTTATATTTTGAAATTCTTATCTATTCATAGACAGTTGCCTAAAAAATGTACAAGAAGGTTCCATGTCCACTTCATCCCGTCCCCACCAATGGTAACACCTTGCAATCTTGCATAACTATAAATACAGTATATTCACATTCTATAGTACAGGAAATTGACATTGATAAAGTTCACAGAGCTTATTCAGATTTCACCAACTTTATGTGCCCTCATATGTGTTCTATGCAAATTTATCACAATCATAGATTTGTGCAATGACCAGCATGATCAAGCTGCAGAACCCATTTGCATTCTATGCAAATTTATCACATTAGTAGATTCGTGCAACGACCAGCATGATCAAGCTGCAGATCCACTCTGTCTCCATGTGGCTCCCTCCTGCTTTCCTACAGTGACAAGTCTTTTTCTTTGACAGGGTCCATATCAGAGCAAACTTTTTAAAATTTTGAGGTGGCCAATGTATTAATATTTCCTTTTCTGGATTGTGCTTTTGGTGCCAAGTTTGAAAGTTCTCTGCCTAGCCCTCCTTCCTATATTGCTGTTTTTTTCTAAAAGTCATAAAATTTAATGCTTTACTAAATGTAGCTCTTTTATCCATTTTGTGTTTTTTTTGCATAAGGTATGAGATTTAGATCAAGCGTCATTTTTTTGTGTGTGTGGCTTATGGCTGTCCAATTCTTCCAATGCCATTTTTGGAAAGGTGGGCATATTGTTAAAAATCACCTGGGCATACTTCTTTGCATCTCTCATGTACTACTCTGTCCCATTGATCATTGTGTTTATTATTCCACCAATATCACACTGTGGTGACTCTAATAGCTGTACAGTAACTCTTAACATCATGTAGAGTGATTCTTCCCACTTTAATTGACTTATTTTTCTCAGATTTGTTTTAACTCATCCTGGTCCTCTGCTTTTCCATACAAATTCAGAATGAGTTTATCAGTGTCTACAAATAAACGTGCTGTTATTTTGACGAAAATTGAATTAAATATGTAGACCAATTTATGGAAAATCTGTATCTTTACTGTTTGGTCTTTCAATTCATGAACATAGTATGCCTCTCCATTGCCTTAGGTTTTCTTTGATTGCTTATAACATTTTGTAGTTTTCAGCATAGAGATCCTGTACATGTTTTGTTAGATTTACAGCTAAATTATTTCATTTTTGTTGGAATGACTGTAAATGATATTACATTTTTCTTGTATTTTCAGATATTGATTGTTGTTACACAGAAATGTGCTTTGTTTTTGTGTGTTGATCTGGTATCCTAGAACCTTGCAGAACTGGCATGGTAGTTCTAGAAGTCGTTTTGTATTTTCCTTGAGATTTTACACATTGTCAATTATGTCACTTGAAAATAGAGACAATTCTCTGATTTCCTTTCCAATCTGTATGCCTTTTATTTATTTTCTCTTGTCTATTGCACTAGGACTTCCCAGTATAATGTTGAGTAAATGTGGTGAATTTTTGAATTGTTCCTAATCTTAGGAGGGAAGCCTTTGGTCTTTGATCATTAAGCATGATTTTGATGAAGTGGGCTGTTTTTTTTTTGTTTTTTTGTTTGTTTGTTTGTTTGTTTTTTGTAGATTCTCTTTATCAAATTGAGGAATTTTCTCTCCCTAGTTTCCTGAGTTTTTATCATAAATGAATGCTGGAAGTACTCATTATAAAAAAATATGGTTATGGAAGATGAAAGAAAGTTTCAACGTGTTGGCTTGATAGGCCAGTTCCAAGTTGGCAAAAATAATTATCTCTTTTTTTTTCTTTCTATCAATGGAATAAAAAATTAAGAGAAAAGAATGTTTATGAAATCATGTTATTTCTTCAAAATATGTTCCTAGTTTTAAAGGTATTACCTACTATTTTTTTTTAAACCACCACATCGAGGCACCTCTTTTTCACATTGCCCATGCTGTAGGAGAACATACTGACAGCTCGTCTGAGGCAACATACAGTCCACCAAAGTCACCTGCTTGTCTGTCTCCCCTCCTTCTCTACACCGCAGAAGTGCTAGGTCTTGATTCTGTCTGTTCTACTGGAAGAACACGTTCCCTACTATGTGGATAATTTGCATGTAAAAGGTGACTGGGATATACAGGCTGGAGACCACATCAGGTGGCTGGGTCTCCCGAATGCTGCCACCTCACACAAATACATCCCAGGACACTGGGCATCTGGGATAAATCTGTATTGAGCATCTAGCATAGGGCCTGTTACCTAGTAGATGGTCACTAAATAATTGTTGAATATGTGATGCCTGTTTAACACATTTTCTACAACCATGGAGATCTCCACAACTGATGTAGGACAGAATGTTTCTGCTTTGAACTCTAGCCTTTTGGTCCAGTGGGATTTATGAAAAGTGCCATCTCTATAGCTGAGGATGAAGAATGGAAGAGAATACGATCATTGCTCTCTCCAACTTTCACCAGCGGAAAACTCAAGGAGGTATGAAAACAACATGAGTTTTAATAAGAAACTTAAAGAATGAACCTGGTGGGGACAGGTATAAAGTAAGATCACAGTCCCTTTCCAAGGGGTAGTCCACTGAATTTGAGCTTCCTAAAAATGGTCTTTTATCTTTATGTACAGAAAAGACATCACAAAATTCATTATAAAATGTCACTTACTGCTCTGTGCTGGGGAAAGCCATGTCCTTCTGGGACTAGAGTCTGCACATTTAACTACGGGTGGTGTTGTGTTTTGTGCTTAGATGGTCCCTATCATTGCCAAGTATGGAGATGTGTTGGTGAGAAATCTGAGGCGTGAAACAGAGACAGGCAAGCCTGTCACCTTGAAAGAGTAAGTAGGAGCACAGCCTTGGGGTTCTGAGCTGTCATGATCCCCTCCAGCTGCCTGCCATGGAGCTGATATTCCCACTGTTGGGTTATTCTATGACCAGACAAAAGGAGGGCTGTGGTAATGCAACTTCAATGGGTCTCCCAAGATGGGGAAGCTCCAATGAGATGGGGCAGCTGGAGGAAAAGGATCTTCTCCCCTGTGCACAGGGGCCAGGGTTTACATATCCATTAAATCGTCACCTTGGATATTCTGGAAGACTAAATACATCCATTGGGGGGAAAAGTGTGATTGTACCAAATTTTTAAGCATGGAGTGTATGGGATGGTGGAAGGCGAAGGCACTTGGTATCTGTTGGTTGGCAGTGAGTAGGGTGGGAAAGTTATAATGGAGAACTTAGAATAACTTTGATCCTTTCATGTTTTTTTCTGAGGATATCAGTAGAATACTAAATATTAACAATTCCCACCACTTCTGCTTCCTCTGGTCTCAAGGAGAAAAGGTGGTAAAAACGCTAGAGGTAGGGCAAGTCTATTTTTTGCTGTCTACACTTATGCAGGAACAACAGGTGTAATCTGAGCCTGTCCTGGGCAGACCGGAATATGTGGTCACTTACTATAGAAATTTCCAAATCAAATTTTGAGAGATTCTTTTTTTTTTAACCAGAACATTCTTGGTCATTATATTTTACAAAAATAATTCTGCCTTCAGGGCAACCTCAGCTCACCACAGCTGGGGATAGTGGAACTTTCCAAAGCTTGAGCAGGGAGTATAGAGAATAAGGATGATATTCCTAGGAACTCAGAACAGGGTGTTGTTGCTTTGTAAAGTGCTGAAGAGGAATCAGCTCTGGGCATAGAGTCTGTAGTCAGGCAATGCCACCTTTCTTGAGCCCCTTAGGAAGAGTTAATTATTCTACTCTTGTCCTGCTGAAGCACAGTGCTTACACATCTTGTATCATCCACACTCAACATCTGCTACTACAGTTTTCTGATAATGGGTCTCTGTCTTCCTATGACTGGGCTCCTTGACCTCAGAGGTAAGTCTAATTCGGTCAAGTATCTCCATCACCCCCAGCATAGGGCCAGGGGCATCACTGGCACCCGATAACCACCTTCTGATGGAGAGTGATGGGACATGATCCAGTAGATAGTTCTGAAAGTCTGTGGCTCTTTATCTGTCTTGACTGGACATGTGGGTTTCCTGTTGCACGTATAGTAGAAGGATGGTAAAGAGGTGCTGATTTTAATTTGCCACATCTTTCTCCACTCAGTGTCTTTGGGGCCTACAGCATGGACGTGATCACTAGCACATCATTTGGAGTGAATATCGACTCTCTCAACAATCCACAAGACCCCTTTGTGGAAAACACCAAGAAGCTTTTAAGATTTGATTTCTTAGATCCATTCTTTCTCTCAATAAGTATGTGGACTACTATTTCCTTTTCTCTCTTCCTCGCTTAAAAATAACTGCTTTATTGAGATGTAAATCACCATGTAATTCATCCACTTAAAACATACAGTTCAGTGATTTGTAGTACATTTGAAGATATGTGTGACCATCACCATTTAAAACTTTAAAACTTTTTTTGTCAATCTAGAGACCTCATACATTTTTAGCTATCAACCACCTGCCACAAACCCTGTCATCATATGCAACCGCTAATCAACTCTCTGCCTTTATAGATTTGCCTATTCTGGACACTTCATAGAAATGATATTCATTTGTCAGGGTTTTTTTTTTATTCTCTAGTTCATGAATTTGTACTTTAGTCTGTATTATTTTCTTTCTTCTGCTGGCTTCAGACTTAGTTTGCCTTTCCTCATTTACTGTGTTGTGGCATGAATGTAGATGATTGATTTGTGATTTTTTGTTCTTCTAAATGTAGACATTACAGCTACAAATTTCCCTCTGAGCAATTTCTTTGCTAAATCCCATGAGATTGTGGCCTATCACATCTTAATTTTTGCTCACCTCAAAACAGTTTCTATTTGCCCTTTTGGTTTCTACTTTGACTCATTGGTTACTTAAACGTTTATTCTTTAACTTCCACATATGTGTGAGTTTCCCAATTTTCTTTCCCTTATTGATTTTAGCTTTATTCCATGATAGGTGACAGAGATATGCTGTGAGGTGACAGAGATATGCTGTGTTATTTCTATCTTGACTACCTACTATTTCTTGAACAGCAAGATTAATTTTGAGCTTCAGATTATGATTCGGGTTATTCTAGGAGACTCTAGTCCAATAGATAAAGGCAAAGAGATTAAGGCATTGAATTTTGTTCCTTTTATCATTCAAAAGATGCACAAGGGGCTGCTGATCTCACTGCCGTAGTGATGGTCCCTATGCATAGACCTGCCCTTGCTCAGCCACTGGCCTGTGAGAGGGCAAAAGTTATAGAAGGAATGGCTTCCACTTGAGAACCTTGATGTCTTTTACTCTTCTGATTGGTAGAGAAAATTAGAATTGCTCCAGATAAATTTTGCATTTTCACAATGGATTTCTTTTTCTGTTTTTGTTTTGGTTTTCCTACAGCAATCTTCCCATTTCTCATCCCAATTCTTGAAGTATTAAATATCTCTATTTTTCCAAGAGAAGTTACAAGTTTTTTAAGAAAATCTGTAAAAAGGATAAAAGAAAGTCGCCTCAAAGATACACAAAAGGTAAAATCTGGTGGCAGTTATAGGAGGATGCTTAGTTTTTCATAATTTTTTAGATAATATACATATGATTGGTGCACTTACCTGTATGTTTTTAAAGAATGATTTTAACATAAAGACTACTCATGTTTAGAGCAAGAGAATTCATTTGGTAGGAATGCAGAAAGTGGAGTTTGGGGAAGGAGATATGAGAATGAGTCAGAGATAGCACATAAAATTTGATATCAGACACGACAGTTAGTATGCCTTGGCATAAATTTTATTGAGATAAAACTTTACCACTTTATTTCCTTTCAATAAATTGACAGAGGATAAACATTACTGTTTGGAAATATATTTTACTGGTATTATGCTTTCCCCAGATCATAGATTGGTGGACTCATTTCAAGTACAAACCTGTTATTTTGCCCATTCTCCAATGAAAGGCCCTGTTGGGCCACCTGCTGAAGTGTAGTGTGGGTTAAATTTGAGCCATCTCACATGATAGCCAGATTTGTTTCAGGAAAACATCCTGCTTTCCAAGGATTTAGAAGGGTATTTTTTTCACTAGTGACTCAGGCAACACCCATCAGATTTCTGGTCTTCAAGGACCCATACTCTGGGAAGGGAGATGGAGGACTGCTCTTCTGATTTACTTCTGACTTCAGGAGCCACTTTCTGTCAATGAAATTTCTCTTTTTGCTTCTAGCACCGAGTGGATTTCCTTCAGCTGATGATTGACTCTCAGAATTCGAAAGAAACTGAGTCCCACAAAGGTAACCAGAGTGCTTCTGGGGGCTACTAGTGGGGCACTCAGAGGGAGGGCCTTGTTCTGAAAATGTGCAGGAAGTATTCCAAGAGGATGAGAATTTCTGCCACATAGCAAAACGACACATGTTTGGATGTTACAAATGGTAGCTGGAGGCACTTTCTAGAGGCATACAGGCATAGATAGCCATGTTCTAAGATTAAAGGGCAACCTAAGCAAACCTGGCATGCTAGAAAGTCAGTCGGCGGTCTGTGGATCACCTACATCAGATCAAATGCCAGTTCTCGGCCTCCTCCAGATCCAATGAATCAAAACTTCTGCCTGTAAATTTATTAGGTTGCTGAAAAAGTACTTTTCATTGCAGAAAAAAGCAATGAAAAGTAATGGCAAAATCCCACAATAACTTTTGCAGCAACCTAATACATCTAACATCCAATCAGGAGCCACACTGTTCCAATCAGGGGGATTTTAGCTGGCAGTGCTTGTTGAAAGTATGTTCATCAGGTTAATCTACTGCAAAGTTATTTTCTCCTTTGGAATGGCTTAGCAACTTGTGGGGATAACCTCTGAGATCGTGTAAATATCCTCTTTGTCTTCAATGTTTCACCTAGTAATTTTACAACCCATGTATGGTTTTTTTTTTTTTTTTTTTTTTTTGAGACGGAGTCTTGCTCTGTCGCCCAGGCTGGAGTGCAGTGGCCGGATCTCAGCTCACTGCAAGCTCCGCCTCCCGGGTTTACACCATTCTCCTGCCTCCGCCTCCCGAGTAGCTGGGACTACAGGCGCCTGCCACCTCGCCCGGCTAGTTTTTTGTATTTTTTTAGTAGAGACGGGGTTTCACCGTGTTAGTCAGGATGGTCTCGATCTCCTGACCTCGTGATCCACCCGTCTCGGCCTCCCAAAGTGCTGGGATTACAGGCTTGAGCCACCGCGCCCGGCCCACAACCCATGTATGGTTTTTACTGAAGTCACTGTGACTATGACAGTGGCGAAATGATGACCATGGTCAATTTCAAGCCACCAAGACTTGGCAACCATCTCATAAAATTCCTGAATATTTAACTATTGGTTCTAGAGAGCAGGACTGGACTGACTCCAGCATACTGCTTTAAATATGTCCATATCTACATCTACTTTTGTCTGTATGTCTATCTACGTATCTATCTATGTATATATCTATCATCTATCTATCATTTATCCATCTATCATCTATCTACTTATCTATTATCTATCTATCATCTATCTATTCATCTGTCTATCCCAATACAACTTGCTGTAATAAAGGAAATAGTCTATTGTTTTACTGTTTCATATAGAAATCAAAGACACATACGGCTTTTTAGCACTGGATATATGGCTAGTGCCACTGAAGATCAATTTTAAATGGTATTTCAGTTTAATTGAATACAATTTGATTTTCAATAGCCACTAGTGGATAGTAGCTACCATATTGGACAGCAGAGCTCTAAACTTTGAGATTATAGTTCAATTTCACATCAGTATCATCAGGTTCATGATAACTGAATGCAATGATTAGGTAGTTGAATTTACCCACAACTGCATCACAGAAGTCTTCACTGGTAAATCACAGCTCTGTCAACCTTTCTCACACTCCTTTCATATTGGTTTTAGTTGTGAATTACATGGTTGGAGCAGGCACCATATTTATTTCTGTGTTCTAGGTCTTTAAAAGTCCTAATCCAGTCCTGATCAAACAGACCAGTGATAGACCACCCTGACCTTCCCTCAGGAGAAAACCAGAAGGGAGGCCAACCTGTCATCATAGGAGCTTATGCTATGTTAATGCCATTCATCAGATTGCAATCAACACCACTCATCTAGCTTTTTGTCCATCTCTCATCTTTTTTTTTTTTTTTTCTGAGACGGAATCTCACTCTGTTGCCCAGGCTGGAGTGCTGTGGCTGGATCTCGGCTCACTGCAAGCTCTGCCTCCCAGGTTCACGCCATTCTCCTGCCTCAGCCTCCCCAGTAGCTGGGACTACAGGCGCCTGCCACCACGCCTGACTAATTTTTTGTATTTTTTAGTAGAGACAGGGTTTCACCGTGTTAGCCAGGATGGTCTTGATCTCCTGACCTTGTGATCGGCCCGCTTCGGCCTCCCAAAGTGCTGGGGTTACAGACGTGAGCCACCGCGCCCGGCCCCATCTCTCATTCTTGTACATCCTGAGATAGTCAATTCTGAGAACTGTAGCCTAGATCTATCACCTGATGCCTCTCAAAGATGTAATCCATGCTTCTCAAGCTAGGCTATGCACACAAATCACCACATCTTGTGAAAGTTCAGATTTTGAATCAGTAGTTCAAGGGTGGGGTTTGAGATTTTGCATTTCTAATGAGCTCCCAGATGCTTCTGACCCCTGGACCACACTTTGGGTACCAAGAGATGGTCTGTAGTCCAGCATTGGTCCCTTAAGTTCCCTCAAACATATCTACGGGAAATATCCTTTAATTTTCCCTACGTTTAACCATTAATATTGCAAATTCTCTCAAAGTTCGTCAAGGTATATCGTAGCTAAAATAAATTACATTTTTCTTGGGGGAGAAGACTACCTCATATTAACTTACAATAAAGTATTTTTAGGATCATTCAAGGAGCACACCCATAACACTGAGTATGTTAGGAAGAAATGCTCTCTCTGGAAATTACACAGCCATGCAGGTGGCGGGGATGGCATGAGGAGGAATGGATGGCCCACATTCTCGAAGACCTTGGGGAAAACTGGATTAAAATGATTTGCCTTATTCTGGTTCTGTAAGATACACATCAGAGTGAAACCACCCCAAGTGTACCTCTGAATTGCTTTTCTATTTTTTTCCCTTAGGGATTTGAGGGCTTCACTTAGATTTCTCTTCATCTAAACTGTGATGGCCTACATTGACCTGATTTACCTAAAATGTCTTTCCTCTCCTTTCAGCTCTGTCTGATCTGGAGCTCGTGGCCCAATCAATTATCTTCATTTTTGCTGGCTATGAAACCACCAGCAGTGTTCTTTCCTTCATTATGTATGAACTGGCCACTCACCCTGATGTCCAGCAGAAACTGCAGGAGGAAATTGATGCAGTTTTACCCAATAAGGTGAGTGGATGATACATGGAGAAGGAGGGAGGAGGTGAAGCCTTAGCAAAAATGTCTCCTCACCACTCCCCAGGAAGATTTTTGTAAAAAGCATAATCACTGATTCTTTCACTGACACTCTGTAGGAAGACTCTGAAAAGAAAAGAAAGAAACATAGGGAATTGTTGCTACTGGCAGAATCATAAGACCTTTGTAAAACAGTGCTGTACTTGGTTCATCTGCTTTCTGTTACTACAATAATGCTAAGGAAAAAACCTCAAAAAATCTCAGTGGCATCTAACAATAAGCATTTATTGCTCACACTCATTTCACATCGGTTTTGGTTGTGAATTTTGTGGTTGGAGCAGGCACCATAGTGGTATGTGATGTTCCCCTCCCTGTGTCCACACATGGACACAGGAATTTGCTCTTTTTATCTGTTTTCACTTTCTTGGTTACAGACGTGTGACCTTTTTTTTTTGAAAGGTGCCAATCACTTTCTCATATTTTATTTGATGCTAGTGGTCATAGCCTATTAGTCACGTTTGTTTCCATGAGAAAGAAAAACCACTACATGGTTATGCTAAGGATTTCAGTTCCTGGGGTGAGAGCCTTTCCGAGTATCTCCCCACGTCTTGACTCTTCCACACATCATGGTTGGATAGTGAGCTCTGCTGATATTGACAGGACTTGCTCTGGTCTGGCTGGGATCTGACAGAGCCTGGCCCTGGGTGTGCTGTGCAGGCTGACCCAGCTCTCCCCACACCTATCTTATGTTCCAGTCAGGTAGTAACTGGTGAAGAAGCCAGGCTAGGAACCAGGGTATCTGTCTCCTGAGCTAGTCTTAAAACTCAATAATATTGCTTTCCAAATATAACACCAAACACTAGGTGCATATCACCTCCACTGTTTTCAGACCTCTGCCAAAACTGGGATTCTTTGTGGCATGAAGAGACACGGCTTTGGGGCTGGCAGTGAGGTGAACACAAAGGAATGTTCTTTAGAGATTATAGTCCATCCCTGAAGCAACAACTAGGAGACTGTTTCAGCAAGTGAGGACAGGGCTGCGTGGGGTTCTATCCTCCTTATAACTTCCACTAGCACTGAAATCATGTGCTCTGGTTACATCCAACCAGAACCTTCTTTGTCATTTTTGGGATAGAAAGGGACTAGTTTGTCCTCAAATTATTTTATAGAGATTTTATATAATATAGTGTTTCTCTCCACATTTTACGTATATAACAAAAGTCCTCCTTTTATAAGTGTGTATATATAAAATACAAATCCTGCTTTGTAACTCTTTTGTTTTATATATATAAGCAGGACTTTGCAACCAATAATCCTTGTGTAGCACAAATAATTTTTTTTTTTTTGGTTTGAGCATATTTGTATAAACACACACACACAAGGCAAACGCTAAAAATATTCCATGAATTGACTGTAAATCTTTCTTTTTTTAAATTATTGTTTTACTTTAAGTTCCGGGGCACATGTGCTGAATGTGCAGATTTGTTACATAGGTATACATGTGCCATGGTGGTTTGCTGCACCCATCAACTCATCATCTATATTAGGTATTTCTCCTAATGCTATACCTCCTCTAGGCACCCGCCCCCCCCCACCTCCAACAGGCCCCGATGTGTGATGTTCCCCTCCCTGTGTCCACACATCAACACAGGAATTTGCTCCTTTTATCTGTTTTTACTTTTTTGATTACAGACGTGTGACCTGCTTTTGAAAGGTAACAATCACTTTCTCATATTTTTTTGATCTTAGTGGTCATAGCCTATTAGTCACATTTGTTTCCATGAGAAAGAAAAACCACTACACGGTTATGCTAAGGATTTCAGTCCCTAGGGTGAGAGCTGTCCCAAATGTCTCCCCTCTTCACAACACCTCCACGCATCTCAGTGGGCCATTGAGCACATCAACGGGCATGACAGTTATTAAAACACTTTATAAATGCTTCGATCCTTTACCAGTATGAGTTATTCTCTGGAGCTTCTAACACTTCAACAGTACTGCATGGACTGAGTTAAAAGTTAATTCAAAATCTCAGTTTATCCAAATCTGTTTCTTTCTTACCAGGCACCACCCACCTATGATACTGTGCTACAGATGGAGTATCTCGACATGGTGGTGAACGAAACGCTCAGATTATTTCCAATTGCTATGAGACTTGAGAGGGTCTGCAAAAAAGATGTTGAAATCAATGGGATATTCATACCCAAAGGGGTGGTGGTGATGATTCCAACCTATGCTCTTCATCATGACTCAAAGTACTGGACAGAGCCTGAGAAGTTCCTCCCTGAAAGGTACAAGGCCCCTGAGAAGGGAGCCTTCCCTGAACCAGCCTGGTTCAAGCATATTCTGTCTCTCTTAATCTATAGGACGGTCATGGGCTTATATAATTATTTGCTTGTCTTTTTACATTTAGAAGTTTTCTTAAATCATCAAATTGATTATTGTCACACTTTTCAAACCACAGACTAGAAAAAAGAAAACTACAGCCATCCACAGTCCCAAAAACTTAAGATGAAGGTCATCAATTATGTCCTTACGGGTCATAAGTGTCCAAAATATAAGGACTCTTTTAGAAACACATGATCACAATGCTATTATTACATCCCCCAAATGAATATTTTTTCATAAATATAATCAAATATTTAGGAATAAAATTTGAATAAAAAACATGGGTCTAATCTTCAAAGAATTTATAGCTTAGTGGAAGAGACAGACAAAGAAAGCAGTGATGATACCGTGTTACCTTGGTATAGTAGCATCGTATGCCTGTGTAAATTATCTAACTTCAATTATTCTATAGAGGTGTTGGGGAGAAAGAGGGAGAGATGGAGAGAAGAAGAAGGAGGAGAAGGAGGGATAAGACAAGGTAGGGAGGAGAAGGAGGAGGATTAGAAAAAACAAGAGAGGAGAGGAGAAGGAAAGTGCAAAATAACAATTTTGAAATAGTGCAAGACAGTTTCCCCTTCTCCTTCCTCATGACCAACGTAAGTGTGACTTGAGGCAGGAACCTACTTTTCCATTACTCAGTCTTATCACTTATGTGCCTTTTATAGTGTGAACACATCACCACCCTGAATATAATTTCAGTATTTGGAAATAAGTATTCTTTGCAACAGTGTTTATCTCATCTCAACAAGACTGAAAGCTCCTATAGTGTAGGGAGAGTAGAAAGGATCTGTAGCGTACAATTCTCATAGCAAAATAAGCATAGCAGGATTTCAATGACCAGCCCACAAAAGTATCCTGTGTACTACTAGAGGAGGGGTGGGCCCTAAGTAAGAAACCTTACATGTAACTCTTAGGGGCATTATGTCATTAACTTTTAAAAAATCTACCAATGTGGAACCAGGTTCAGCAAGAAGAACAAGGACAACATAGATCCTTACATATACACGCCCTTTGGAAGTGGACCCAGAAACTGCATTGGCATGAGGTTTGCTCTCATGAACATGAAACTTGCTCTAATCAGAGTCCTTCAGAACTTCTCCTTCAAACCTTGTAAAGAAACACAGGTTAGTCAATTTTCTACAAAAATAATGTTTTATTAAGAATTCTTTTAACTGAAAGGTCTATATTTTTAAAAAGAATATGCTTGTTTACTAATTTGTCCTATGGGCCAAGGGATCAATTTGGACCCATCTGTGATCTTTGAGGGCGCTTCAGTTCTGGAGGTCAAAAGCTGTAGCATTAAAAACATCATGTGAAGTCCATGTAGATTAGCATGGCATGATTATCTGCAGTCTCCTTGAACTTGAGCAAAGTTTAAGTTCAGTTTCAAGTCGATTGGAAAGATGGGGAAGTATTTTGCACAATCATAAAGTGCAATGAATACCTTGTTGTGACTTTTGAATGCTGCTCTCCCCTACCAGAACTTACAGAAACTTTCTTATGACAGTGGCTCCCAACCACTAACTGTACCTTGGAATCACCAGGGAGCTTTAAAAATTCATAATGCCTGGGATATCACAGAAATTCTAAACTAATTTGCCCAGAGTGTAGCTTTAAAAGCTCCCCCATTGTTTCTTATCTGAAGACAAGGTTGAGAATGACTAATTTAAGGCATTTCTGGTGGACATGAAGGGCTACCACAGTCCAAGGCCATCCTGACTGACCTCATTTTCCAGGTGCTTAGCTCCATTCAGTTGGGCTCCATTTCAACCCAGTTATAACTCTATTAATGTTGTTCCCTTTCTCCTCATTTTGTTCTTATCTTTCAAGTCCTAGTTCAATTTCCAAGCCCCTCCAAAGTGTCTTCTCCTCCTAGTCCAGGGCCCATTTACTTCTCTGCTCTGTTATTGGATACTGGAGGCTATTACCGTATAATTTCACAATTTGCCATTGAATCATTGAGTTTTATTCTCTATATTTTCTCTGTATCTAAGAATGTCTTCCCACCTCCATTAACAATATCCTCTCATTTTATTTCTTTTAAAATATCCCAGTGGTGCCTTGCAAGGGACTGTATCTAACGCAAGCATTTGGTCAATGTTTAAGGAGTGATGTGCAGTTGATGGCTTGCATACATATATTAAGCTACTTAATGTGAACCTTTAACAAATGCTATTCATGCATATGTGTGTGTGTGTGTGTGTGTGTGCACATGTGCGCATGCATGTCTGTCTGCAGTGAAAACATTCTTGGGTTTTGAAAATTTTTAAATAATAAGGTGTTATATTTATAGAAAGATTTGAAATATTTTCTCTGAAGAAGTTAAAGAACAGATGTCACTGATTCATATTAAACAAGACCCTATAAATCTTATTTCTAAGTCTCACGTATTTATTATTCAACTCCACCCCTTAAGTAAGTAGGCTTTCTATATAGGAGAGGAAGAAGATAGAAATAGTTTCCATATTATTTTCATATTCCGTATTATTGGTGGCTTTAGGCCAGCTGTGTAGCTATCCTATATGTGCTCAGACAGGGTACCCAGCCCTGAATAAAAGTGGTCCTCTGGCACACCGGGGATGGGGAAGGTATTCCTTGGTAAGCTCCCAAGCTGGCACTTCTTGATCTCCATGGCCATTTTCATGCCCATTACTCCATGGTGATCAGAATATCACTCTGTTGTGTCCCCTCAATACTGAAGCAGTGTCTCAATAAGAATAGGGCTAAAAGTTGAGTCAAAACACTGTAGGAATTGAGAGGTTCCCCACTTGCACTACCCTTAGGAGCCAAGAGGAGATGATAAAAAATAAAACGATGATGTTTCCTGAAGGTGTCTTCCCATCTTTACACTGGACAGGTTCAACTGGGAGGAATTACTGGACTCTGGAAGTTGAAGACTGTCCATATAATTAAAATGTACAATAACTACTTAGGATTACCTTGCAAGTTTCAACATACACAAAATTAACTTTATATGACTCTTCAAAAATAGTTTGCCATCATGCTTAATAATCTGGTTTAAATTTTAAAAACTCATCCATTTTACTTAAAATTTAAATCAATAAAGAACACAGGTTCCCATGAATTTGTCTCAGGCCTGGCACAGAAGAGTACTCCATAAATATTTTGTTAAATGATAGATGATGAATGCTCTCACTATCCAATCTTCACACATCTTATAGAATAAGTATAAAGAATCCAAGATTTATAGTGCTGAAAGTAGTTTTTATATGTTTACAAGCATTATTGTCATTAATGCATTTTTTTACTTTGATGCTATACTTTCTACTTTGGCTTTATTTAATGCTACTCAATATGCTTTTTTAACTGTTGCAGATCCCGCTGAAATTACGCTTAGGAGGACTTCTTCAAACAGAAAAACCCATTGTTCTAAAGATTGAGTCAAGGGATGGGACCGTAAGTGGAGCCTGAATTTTACTAAGGACTTCTGCTTTGCTCTTCAAGAAAGCTGTGCCCCAGAACACGAGAGACCTCAAATTACTTTGTGAATAGAACCCTGAAATGAAGATGGGCTTCATCCAATGTACTGCATAAATAACCAGGGATTCTGTACATGCATTGAGCTCTTTCCCTGTCTGTGTATAGTGTTATACTTGGGAATATAAAGGAGATGACCAAATTAGTGCAGGGGAGATAGATTTGGCTCCTCTGCTTCTCATAGGACTATCTCCAGCCTGGTTCAAGCACCCCTAGTTAGCACCATTAACTCCTCCTGAGCTCTGATAAGAGAATCAACATTTCTCGATAATTTCATCCACAATTATTAATGAAAACAAGAATTATTTTGATGGCTCTAACAGTGACATTTATAGCTCATGTTTTACCTGGAGTATTCTATAATAAGTTTTATATTAAATCAATAAAGACCACTTTACAAAAGTATTATCAGATGCTTTCCTGCATATTAAGGAGAAATCTATAGAACTGAATAAGAACCAACAAGTAAATATTTTTGATCATTGTAATCACTGTTGGTATGGGGCGTTTGTCAGAACTAGAATTTGATTATTAACATAGGTGAAAGTTAATCCGCTGTGACTTTACCCATTGTTTAGAAAGAATATTCATAGTTTAATTATGCCATTTTTGATCAGGCATAGTGGCTCATTCCTGTAATCTCAGCACTTTGGGAGGCTGAGCCAGGTGGATCGCCTGAGGTCAGGAGTTCAAGACCAGCCTGGTCAACATGGTGAAACCCCATCTCTACTAAAAATACAAAAATTAGCTAGGCATGGTGGTACATGCCTGTAAACTCAGCTACACAGGAGACTGATATTTGGAAAAATCTAAAGACTCCAAAGAACTATTGGAACTGATAAACAAATTCAGTAATGTTGCTGGATACAAAATCAACATACAAAAATTAGTAGCATTTCTATATGCCATAGTGAACAATCTGGCAAAAATAAAAAAGTAATCCCTTTTACAATAGTCACAAATAAAACTAAATACCTAGAAATTAAGTTAATCAAAGAAGAGAAAGATCTCTACAGTGAATATTGTAAAACACTGATGAAAGGAATTGAAGACACAAAAAGGGATATTTCATGTTTATATATTGTAAGAATCAATATTGTTAAAAATGTCCACACTACCCAAAGCAATGTACAGATTCAATGAAATCCGTCAAAATACCAATGGCATTCTTCAAATAAATAGAAAAAAATCCTATAATTTGTATGGAACCACAAAAGACCCAGAATAGCCAAAGCTATCTTCAGCAAAAAGAATAAAATGGGAGGAATCATATTACTTGACTGCAAATTATACTACAGAGGTATAGTAACCAAAACAGCATGGTTCTTATATGAAAACAGACACATAGACCAATGAAATACAATCGAGAACCCAGAAACAAATGCAAACACCTACAGTGAACTCATTTTTGACAATGCTACCAAGAACATACATTGGGGAAAAGACAGTCTCTTCAATAAATGGTGCTGGGAAAACTGGATATCCATATGCAGAAGAATGAAACTAGACCCCTATATCTCACCAGACACAAAAATCAAATCAAGGTGGATTGAAGACTGAAATCTGGCTGAGTGGGGTGACTCATGCCTGTAATCTCAGTACTTTGCAGAACTTTGAGAGGCCAAAGTGGGCGGATCACTTGAGGTCAGGAGTTAGAGACCAGCCTGCCAACATGGTGAAACCCCATCTCTACCAAAAAATACAAAAGTTAGCTGGGCATGGTGGTGCATGCCTATAGTCCCAGCTACTCAGTAAGCTAAGGTGGGAGTATCATTTGGACCTGGGAGGTGGAAGCTACAGTGAGCCGAGATCATGCCAATGCACCCCAGCCTGGGCAACAGAGTGAGACAGACTGAAATCTAAGACCTCAAGCTATGAAACTGTTACAAGAAAACATTGTGGAAACTCTTCAGGACATTGGTCTGGGCAAAAATTTCCGAAGTAATACCCCACAAGCACAGGCAACCAAACCAAAAATGGACAAATGGAATCACATCAAGTTAAAAATCTTCTGTGCTGCAAAAAATGTAATCAACAACATGAAGACACAAACCACGGAATGGGAGAAAATAGTTTCAAACTAACACTCTGACAACAGATTAATAGCCAGAATATATAAAGAGCTCAAACAACTCTGTAGTAAACAATCTAATAATCCAATCAAAAAATGGGCAAAAGATTTGAATAGACATTTCTCTCTCTCTCTCTCCTTTTTTTTTTTTTTTTTTTTTTTTGAGATGGAGTCTCTGTCGCCCAGGCTGGAGTGCAGTGGCACAATCTCGGTTCACTGCAAGCTCCCCCTCCCGGGTTCATGCCAATCACTTGCTTCAGCCTCCCAAGTGGCTGGGACTACAGGCGCCTGCCACCACACCAGGCTAATTTTTTGTATTTTTAGTAGAGACAGGGTTTCACGTGTTAGCCAGGATAGTCTTGATTTCCTGACCTTGTGATCCACCCGCCTGGGCCTCCCAAAATGCTGGGATTACAGGTTTGAGCCACCGCGCCCAGCCTGAATGGACATTTCTCAAAAGAAGACATACAAATATCACGTAGACATATAAAAAGGTGCTCAACATCATTGATCATTAGAGAAATGAAATAAAAAACTACAGTGAGATAACATCTCACCCCAGCTAAAATGGCTTTTATCCAAAAGACAGGCAACAACAAATGCCAGCGAGAATGTGGAGAAAAGGAAACCCTTGTACACTGTTGGTGTGAATTAGTACAACCACTATAGAGAACAGTTTGGAGGTTCCTCAAAAAATTAAAATAGAGCTACCATAAGATCCAGAAATCGCAGGGCTTGGGTATATACCTGAAAGAAAAGAAATCCATATACTGAAGAGATATCTTCACTCTCATGTTCACAATAGCCACTATTCACAAATGCCAAGATTTGGAAGCAACCTAAGTGTCCATCAACAGATGAATGGATAAAGAAAGTACTCCAATTATACACAATGGAGTACAATTCAGCCACAAAAAAAGCATGAGATCCTGTTATCTGTAATAACATGGATGGAACTGGAGGTCATTATGTTAAGTGAAATAAGCCAGGCACAGAAAGACAGACATTGCATGTTCTCACTTATTTGCAGGATCTACAAATAAAAACAACCGAACTAATGTCTGGGTCTTAGTCAACTTTGTACACTAAGTACTGGGAGCACAGCTTTTAAAATACATGATGAATGCTTTCATGCAGGAATGAATAGAGGAGAGGCACAGGGTGCCTCTGGGTGTTCTTCCGATACATAGTATCTTCCTTGACACATTCAGTACAACTCTCAACAGGTAAGTCTCTTCATATTGTGTTACCTTCTGAGGAATTAGGTGGCAGAACATGCCTTCTATTATTTTCCTTTATGGAACAAGACCAAATGCATTAGTTGGGACACAGTGCTGGCTGCATTTGAGTCCCAAGCACGATTAGCCTATTGCTGAGAGTAATTAGTCTATTTCTACAGAGTCAGAGGGGATGACATGCAGGGGCCCAGCAATCTCACCCAAGTCAACTCCACCAACGTTTCTGGTCACCCACCATGTGTACAGTACCCTGCTAGGGACCAGGGTCATGACAGTAAATAATACCAGACTGTGCCCTTGAGGAGCTCACCTCTGCTGAGGGAAACAGGCACAGAAACCCACAATGGTGGCAGAGAGGGAAGAGGACAATGGGACTGTGTGAGGGGGATAGGAGGCACCCAGAGGAGGAAATGGTTACATCTGTGTGGGGAATTTGGTAAGGAAAGGCTTTAACAGAAGGGGTCTGTCTGGCTGGGCTTGGAAGGATGTGTAGGAGTCATCTAGGGGGTGCAGGTACACTCCAGGCAGAGGGAATTGCATGGGTAAATATCTGTAGGTGTGGCTTGTGGGGATGGATTTCAAGCATTCTGGAATAATCTCTAGAGCAAAGGAGACTTGGAGGAAGTTCTGAAGATTTATTCTTTGCTTTAATCTTTTTTCTCTGGTCTCTGGGAGGCTAGGATTAATATACAGCTTTGTTTCTCACCTAATGGGAATCTGCCAGCAGCCTGAAAAGGCAGGAGCCATGAAAGCCAATTTGGATTTTACACATATTTTCTCCTTTATGTTACAGTACAGGAGGATGAACCCTCTCACTGGTGGGATTCCTGGCATCCTAGAGCAGGTGGAGAGGAAAGAGTTACCTTCCACTGTGGGTAGTGGAGGCTCAACCTGTCACATTTGACTTCTACCTCAAGTTTGTTTTTATTAAGAGTAGGGAACCACAATAACATGAAAATAGAAAATATAAACCTCATTTTAATTCTTTCACAGAAAGCTTAGGAATTCAGTGAGTTGTGGCAACATGGTTTCCATTTTCTAACATTTTTAAATGAATTGATTTGGTTTAAATTTATTCATTTTTAAACCAGAATTTTTTGGAGATAGACTATTTCCAGCATGTTCCTTCTGGATAATAAAAGAGGGCTGTTAGTTCAGTATTTGTGACAATAAACGTGTATAAAATAACACCACCTTTCTAGAATAATGTCAGGAATACGAGTCTAATGCACGAATGTATATCTCTAAGACAAGATTGCATATGTCTTTTTAAATATACATGCCCAACAATTTATTTTAATACCTCCTTTTTGAATATACCTGCTTAGCAGGCTGTGTTAAACTCTCGGGGCAAGGGAGTAGGCAAGATTGTGAGCCAGTGACAATAGCAAAGGCATCCAGGTAGGATCAGTATGAAGTGAGAAAATATTCCTCAGCTCTCAGGGTAGAACTGCAAAGAGATATTCATAGGTCCTGGCCCCACAGTGGACGTCACTCAAAGAGCAAACCGGTTGGCATCTCATCTGCTTCAAGCCTGGACACAGGGGCACCATCTGTGTCACTCTGTGTGTGGTCCGCCATGTTGTGGGGCTGTCACTACAGATTTGGGCAGCCGGGCAAACAATACCTTAGCCTTAGATGATGCTGGTGCAGCCCAGGAGTCAGAAGCTATAGTGGAGACCATGCCCTACTTAGGCCAACACGATTACATGCAATAGATGACTGGCTTTTCTGTTAGCCTCTTCATTGAAAACGAAAGCAGTATTACTCTACCAGAGGGGAGCTGGAAAGAAACTAAACAGCTTACCCAGCACAGCCTCTGCCGTGACGTGGAACCATGTGAGTCTAGACACTCACCTACATCTTTCCTCGGGGGCCAGTGCTGTTGACACATTAACTCAATAGTTTGTCCTGGCCTGAGAGACCATGTAACTTGTAGAAAGTTTAGAAGCAGACATTAGTGTCATTGATTTGCCATGGCTGCAACAACAAAAGAAGAAACTGGAGTCAGAAAACCGAAGGCTGCCCTGGTTTCAGTATATGGTGCACACACTTCCACTAACTATTCTGGGGCAAATATCTAAATGCACTATATGCTGCCTCTGCTGGGTCCTCCAAACATGACCCTCCATGCCATTTCTAGTTTTATTTTACCACATATTGTCAGAGTCACTGGATTCGTACAGAATGTTTGGAACCTATACTGCCTTAAGTGCTACCCATTCTAGAAGAGAAAACAAGGTCTTAATTCAACTCTCTGGAAAATTTTATGGTTACTTATGTAAAATACTACATCTTTTGCTATCAACAGGAAGGTACGTGGACATTAGAAGGCCCCTGCCTTTCAGCTGAAAGCACACATGAGGTATATGGATCCATTTATATACACCGTAATTTTCAGCTGCATTTTCCTAATTTGCCTCTCTGTAGCCAACCTTGTGAGACTAGCAGATTCACAGTTGAACTGGCGGCTGGCGACCTCTTCCGTCAGCTTTTCTTCTTCCTTCCATCCTCCACCCCTCAGTAACATCAGACTGGGAAGGTCTTCAGACATCCAGAACCCCTAGCTGGGGGAGTCCATACATGACCCACCAAAGATGAGTTGCAAGCAGGCCTGCCATAGGGAGCAGCAGCATTAACGGGTTTTCCTACAGAGACAGTTGATGTGCAGAGGCAATAAACTGACTGCTTTGTGATTGATCACCTTGAAAAAAAATGAGCATGTCTGGATATAGTAGTCCTTTCTTGCATTGCTATAAAGAAATACCTGAGGCTGGATAATTTATAAAGAAAAGAGATTTAATTGTCTCATGGTTCTGCAGGCTCTACAGGAAGCATAGCAACTTCTGCCTCTAGGGAGGCCTCAGGAAATTTACAATCATGCAGAAGGTGAAAGAGAAGCAGACGGATCTTACATGGCTGGAGCAGAAGCAAGAGAGAGTGGGGAGGAGGTGCCACACACTTTTAAGCCACCAGATCTCATAAAAACGCATTGTCACAAGGACAGCACCCAAGGGGGATGGTGTGAAACCATGAGAAACTGCTCCTAGGATCCAATCACCTCCTATCAGGGTCCACCACCAGCACTGGAGATTACATTTCAACATGAGATTTGGGTAGGGGCAGATTCAGACCATATCACTGACACTGTGCTTATCAGACGAATATCACCAGTTGGAAGGCTAGATTCCACAAGAGAGGAATGTCCTGGAAATTGTTTCCTTAAGTTGTGATTCTTCTACACACTGTCATTCAGGGAACTGTGAGTCACTCATCCTCCCCAGTGGCTCAAATCAACCAGATCATCTGACCACAGAGACTGAGGTGTAGCTGAAAATTTCTTGCATTTCTACAAGGCCAATAGAAGATTGGAACACAGTTGTCAATCTGTAGAAATAAGGACTCTGTGACTCCTCCAACACCTCTCTGTGAATGATGGTTTAAGAAGGGCCAGATCCTAAAACAGGGTCAGAGCTTAGAGAGAAGGGAAAGCATAAAAGCCTCTGAGCAAATTCTAAAGACAGGGTCACCATAGGCTCTCAGTGATCCTCTGTGACTGAGTGGAAGCAGTGATGCAAAATCTCATCATCACGGCTGAAACAAAAGAAAAGTCACCCTTTCTACCTAGGATGAGAATCCCCAAATCAGTGTAGTCCACTTACTAACTAGACATAAAGGAATGAAGTGCCCTGAAATAATTCCTGCCTAAACCTCTCAGGAGCACTCATGTTTGAGGACATTTATCAAGTATTCACTCCAGGATTGGGACCTTGAAGACTTCAGCTGCTTTTAGCTAATCATTGTGACTTTTGGGGTCTTGGTGCAGGCAGGAAAGGACCTGATGAACAAACATAATCATTGCCATTGGAGTTACTGTTATTATTTATTGCCTTAATGTTACCTCCTTCTCTTGAGCATTCCAGTTCCTCCCTCAGTGACTCGCCAGCCCCTATATCTATAAAATCACAATCCCTGTGACCTGATTTCTGTTTCACTTTGTAGGTATGAAACTCATTCACATGGACTTTTAAAAAAGCTTAGAATTCCAGGGCCCACACCTCTGCCTTTTTTGGGAACTACTGTGTCCTACCATCAGATGAATGTCTTTGAGTTCGTTCTTTTGCTTCTTATGATTGCAAAGAGCAGCCTAGTTCCATGAGTAAAAATGCTTCTCTGAAAGAGGAAGGTCTGAGGTTTTACCCTTTTGGAAACAGTGTGTAGGCATCACCCAGAGCATGGCAAGGTTCACACAGGGGCTTTCTTGCTAACTCTCAGGAACCTCAGGTTTGCCTCAGTTGAACAGGCCAAATCCCAAGGTAGATCAGCAACCTGATGTTCAAAACTCGATATGCAGACTTTGTGAGCACCATAAAGAATATTTCTTTTGGTTCCATGTATGTTCCCAGGAAAGTACAGTCATACTTAGTTAGTATTAAAAGTTGGAACAGGATCCCTTGATTGTGGCTTGTTATCTGTGTACATGAGAGTCAAACTTTCTTCTCTGTAGCAAGAGCTCATGAGTAGCCTTTTGTCCCTTCCTCCTGGACGGCTTTGAAACTCAGTTTATTAGGGAGATCAAGTGTTTACCATTGGGTCATTTGCACCAGCTTCAATCATCTCCTACAAATGCTAAATTCCCCAAGGGTTTTTCCATTTCTCTACGTTAGCTCTTACTTCCCATGATATCTTTTGCCATTTTGAGACACACAACAAAGGGGTTCTGCTTTACTTCTTTTTATTCAAAGGCAGCACTTTATTAGTGAGTCTGAGGAGGGAGTGGATGTAACTGACATGAAATAGTCGTTGTTTATCAAACTTAGATCTTTAAGCAAAAAATGAATTTGTGTCTTTTTTTCCCAAAGGTGAAATCACATTCAAAATCACTAGAAAGGGGATAATTTGATGAAATTATTAAATATTTAGTGTTGCTGAATAGAATGTCACATGTGCCATGTGGACTGTGAACTTTGGCCAACCTTTGTGTCTAACCTGGTCTGCTGCTCTCCCTAGGGCCTGGCCCCTGGATGGAAAATTATGACCTCGTGTCCACAGTGCCAGCAGCAGTGGTCAGCTCTCTGGCTTAGAAAATCTTTCCATCATACCTGAGGCTTGCTTCTCAGATTCTAATTCTCCCAAGTGAGGGCTTTGTTGTCTAATTACTACCCAGAAATTTCATATTTTTCCCTCTGCAAAGGCAAAAATTTCCCCACCACCTTTTCCAGGTCAACACTTTAGTAGGTGTACTCCCAAGATAAACATTCCTGGGACCTTTGTTTGCATAGTTAAAACGTCACCCCTGAAATGTAGAAACAGGAAGGTTTGTTTTTAAGTTTCAATGAAAACCCCAAGCAGGTGTCAGAATTTGCTGTGTCTGATATGCAGAGGGGACATTTTCTCAGAACTTCCATGTTAAGCTGGAAAACTGGAAAGTGAGTTCATTTTGTCATTCTGATACTTGCTCATTTTCTTACTCAACAACATACCTCAGACTTATCTAAATCTGCTAAAGAGGTCTGCAGTGTCTGTAACTTTCTAATTTCACTAGAATTCTAAAGTGAGCTCATGAAATAAATGAAAAGGATGATGAACAAAGAGATAAAAAACTGTGCATTCCCTTCTGATACTCACTAACTTTCCCTCAGCCTCAGTTTCCCCACGTGCCCCTGGAGGTGATTATTCAGGGATTTATGAGATTTTAGAGACAACACATGAAAAAGCAAAAAGACATCAGAAAGACAAAGAGGTACTTAGTATTTATACACAAGAATAAGTCATTCAGTATCTACGACACTTGGAGAAAATTCGAGAGTGATTTTAAATCTCTCATTTCAAATCCCTCCTGTTTTCTCACTTTCCCTTTTGATGTCTCTAAATAACCTTCCTCTAACTGCCAGCAAGTCTGATTTCTTTGTATTCGACTGTTTCCAGTCCCAGTTAGAGGCAGGGTTAAGTACATTTAAAATAATAATCAAGGGGAACACTTCCAGTTTGGCTGAATAGGAACAGCTTCTGTTCCATTGGTCTATACATCTGTTTTGGTACCAGTACCATGCTGTTTTGATTACTGTAGCCTTGTAGTATAGTTTGAAGTCAGGTAGCATGATGCCTCCAGCTTTGTTCTTTTTGCTTAGGATTGTCTTGGCTATACGAGCTCTTTTATAGTTCCATATGAAATTTAAGGTAGTTTTTTGTAATTTTGTAAAGAAAGTCTATGGTAGTTTGATGGGATAGCATCGACTTTATAAATTACTTTGGGCAGTATGGCCATTTTCACAATATTGATCCTTCCTATCCATGAGCATGGAATATGTTTCCATTTGTTTGTGTCCTCTCCTACTTCCTTGAGCAGTGGTTTGTAGTTCTGCTTGAAGAGGTCCTTCACATTCCTTGTAAGTTGGATTCCTAGATATTTTATTCTCTTAGTAGCAATTGTGAATGGGAGTTTGATCATGATTTGGCTCTGTTTGTCTATTATTGGTGTATAGGAATGCTTTTGATTTTTGCACATTGATTTTTGCATCCTGAGACTTTCCTGAAGTAGCTTATTAGCTTAAGGAGATTTGGGGCAGATGACATAATTGCATATTATTATAAACAGAGACAATTTGACTTCCTCTCTTCCTACTTGAATACCCTTTATTTCTTTCACTTGCCTGATTGTCCTGACCACAACTTACAATACTATGTTGAATAGGAGTGGTGAGAGAGGCCATTTTTGTCTTTTGCTAGTTTTCAAAAAGAATGCTTCCAGCTTTTGCCCATTCAGTATCATATCAGCTGTGGATTTGTCATAAATATCTCTTATTATTTTGAGATACGTTTCATCAATACCAAGTCTATTGAGAATTTTTGGCATGAAGGAGCATTGAATTTTATCGAAAGCCTTTTCTGCCTCTATTGAGTTAATCATGTGGTTTTTGTCATTGGTTCTGTTTATGTGATGGATTACATTGATTGATTTACATGTGTTGAACCAGCCTTGCATCCTAAGTATGAAACCAACTTGATCATGGTGGATAAGCTTTTTATGTGGTGCTGGATTCGGTTTGCCAGTATTTTATTGAGGATTTTTGCATCAGTGTTTATCCAGGATATTCGCCTGAAATTTTCTTTTTTTATTGTGCCTCTGCCAGGTTTTGGTATCAGGATGATACTGGCCTCATAAAATGAGTTAGTGAGGAGTCTCTCATTTTCTATTGTTTGGAATAGTTTCAGAAAGAATGGTACCAGCTCCTCTTTGTACCTCTGGTAGAATTCGGCTGTGAATCCATCTGGTCCTGGGCTTTTTTGTTGTTGTTGTTGGTAGGCTATTAATTACTTCCTCAGTTTCAGAACTTGTTATTGGTCTATTCAGGGATTCAACTTTTTTCTTGTTTAGTCTTGGGAGGGTGTATGTGGCCAGGAATTTATCCATTTCTTCTAGGGTTTCTAGCTTATTTGCATAGAGTTGTTTATAGTATTCTTGATGGTAGTTTGCATTTCTGTGGAATCAGTGGTGATCTCTCCTTTATCTTTTTTTTATTGTGTTTATTTGATTCTTTGCTTTTTTCTTCTTTATTAGTCTGGCTAGTGGTCTATCTATTTTGTTAATCTTTTCAGAAAACCAACTCCTGGATTCATTGATTTTTTGAAGGAATTTTTGTGTCTCTATCTCATTCACTTGTGTTCTGATCTTAGTTATTTTTTGTTAGCTTTTGAATTTGTTTGCTCTTGCTTCCCTAGTTCTTTTAATTGTGATGTTAGGGTGTCAATTTTAGATCTTTCCCACTTTCTCCTATGGGCATTTAGTGCTATAAATTTCCCTCTAAATACTGCTTTAGCTGTGTCCCAGAGAATCTGGTATGTTGTGTCTTTGTTCTCCTTGGTTTCAAAGAAAATCTTTATTTCTGCCTTCATTTCGTTATTTACCCAGTAATCATGCAGAGCATGTTGTTCAGTTTCCATGTAGTTGTGTGGTTTTGAGTGAGTTTCTTAATCCTGAGTTCTTATTTGATTGCACTGTGGTCCGAGAGACTGTTTGTTATAATTTGCATTCTTTTGCATTTGTTGATGAGTGTTTTACTTCCAATTACGTGGTCAATTTTAGAATAAGTGTGATGTGGTGCTGAGAAGAATGCATATTCTGTTGACTTTGGATGGAGAGCTCTGTAGACGTCTATTACGTCTGCTTGGTACAGAGCTGAATTCAAGTCCTGAATAACCTTGTTAATTTTCTCTCTTGTTGATCTGTATAATATTGACAGTGGGGTGCTACAGATGACCACTATTATTGGGTGGGGGTGGGACTCTAAGTCTCTTTGTAGGTCTCTAAGAACTTGCTTTATGAATCTGGGTGCTCCTGTATTTGGTGCATATGTATTTAGTATAGTTAGCTCTTCTTGTTGCATTGATACCTTCACCTTTATGTAATGCCTGTATTTGTCTTTTTTAAAAATCTTTGTTTAAAGTCTGTTTTATCAGAGACTAGGATAGCAACCTCTGCTTTTTTTTTTTTTTTTTTCTTTCCATTTGCTGGGTAAATATTCCTACATTCCTTTATTTAGAGCCTATGGGTGTCTTTGCATGTGTGATGGGTCTCCTGAATACAGCACACCGATGGGTCTTGAGTCTTTATCTAATTTGCAAGTGTGTGTGTGTGTGTGTGTGTGTGCATGTGTGTATATTTGCGTGGTTTTTTTCCCTTTTTTTTTTTTTTTTTGGAGGGAGTCTTAGTCTGTCACCAGGCTGGAGTGCAGTGGCACGATCTTGGCTCCCTGCAATCTCTGACTTCCTGGTTCTAGTGATTCCACTGCCTCAGACTCTTGAGTAGCTGGAATTACAGGCATGCACTACCACTCCCAGCTAATTTTTGTATTTTCAGAAGAGGCAGGTTTTCACCATGTTGGCCAGCATGGTCTTAATCTCTTGACCTAGTGATCTGCCCTCCTCGGCCTCCCAAAGTGCTGGGATTACAAGCATGAGCCACCAGGCCTGGCTTCCAACTGGGGCATTTAGCCCATTTACATTTAAGGTTAATATTGTTATTTGTGAATTTGATTCTGTCATCATGATGTTAGCAGGTTATTTTCCCCATTAGATGATGCAGTTTCTTCATAGTGCCAATGGTCTTTAAAATTTGGTGTGTTTTTGCAGTGTTTAGTACTGGTTGTTCCTTTCCATATTTAGTTCTTCCTTCAGGAGCTCTTGTAAGGCTGGCCTAGTGGTCACAAAATCTCTCAACATTTGCTTGTCTGTAAAGGGTTTTACAATAATGAAGGTTAGTTTGGCTGGATATGAAATTCTGGGTTGAAAATTCTTTTCTTTAAGAATGTTGAATATTGGCTCCCACTCTCTTCTGGCTTGTAGGGTTTCTGCAGAGAGTTCTGCTGTTAGTCTGATGGGCTTCCCTTTGTGGGTAACCTGACCTTTCTCTCCGGCTGCCCTTAAGATTTTTTCCTTCATTTCAACCTTGGTGAATCTGACCATTATGTGTCTTGGGTTTGCTCTTCTTGAGGAATGTCTTTGTTGTGTTCTCCATATTTCCTGAATTGGAACGTTGGCCTGGCTTGCTAAGTTAGGGAAGTTCTCCTGGATAATATCTTGCAGAGTGTTTTCCAACTTGGTTCCATTCTCCCCATCATTTTCAGGTACACCAATCAAACATAGGTTTGGATTTTTGCATAATCCCATATTTCTGGGAGCCCTTATTCATTCCTTTTGATTCTTCTTTCTCTAATCGTGTCTTCTCACTTTATTTCATTTAGTTAATCCTCAGTTTCTGATATCCTTTCTTCCATTTGATTGATTCAGCTATTGATACTTGTGTATGCTTCACGAAGTTCTTGTGCTGTTGTTTTCAGCTCCATTGGGTCATTTATATTTTTCTCTAAACTGGTTATTCTAGTTAGCAATTCATCTAACCTTTTTTCAAGGTTTTTAACTTCCTTGCATTGGATTAAAACATGCTCCTTTAACTTCTGAAGCCTACTTCTGTCAATTCATCCTACTCATTCTCTGTCTAGTTTTTTTCCCTTGCTGGTGAGAAGTTGTGATCCTTTGCAGGTGTTTGGAATTTTCAGCCTTTTCACATGAGTTTTTCCTCATCTTCATGGATTTATTTACCTTTGGTCTTTGATGTTAGTGACCTTTGGATGGGGTTTCTGTGTGGACGTTCTTTTTGTTGATGTTGATGCTATTCCTTTCTGTTCATTAGTTTCCCTTCTAACTGTCAGGCCCCTCTGCTGCAGGTCTGCTGGAGTGTGCTGGAGGTCCACTCCAGACCCTCTTTGCCTGGGTATCACCAGTGGAGGCTGCAAAACAGCAAAGATTGCTACCTGTTCCTTCCTCTGGAAGCTTCATCCCAGAGAGGCACCCGCCAGATGTCAGGCAGAGCTCTCCTGTATGAGGTGTCTGTTGGCCCTTACTGGGAGGTATCTCCCAGTCAGTATACGTGGGGGTCAGGTACCCACTTGAGGAGATAGTCTGTCCCATAGCAGAGCTCAAGCACTGTGCTGGGAGATCTGTTGCTCTCTTTAGAGCCAGCACGCAGGAACGTTTAAGTTTGCTGAAGCTGCACCCGCAGTCACCCCTTCCCCCAGGTGCTCTGTTTCAGGGAGATGGAAGCTTTATCTATAAGCCCCTGACTGGGGCTGCTGCCTTTCTTTCAGAGATGCCCTTCCCAGGGAGGAGGAATCTAGAGAGGCAGTCTGGCTACAGTGGCTTTGCCGAGATGTGGTGGGCTCCACTCAGTTCGAACTTCCTGGCAGCTTTGTTTCCAGGGGCAAGCAGCCTATTCAAGCCTCAGTAATGGCGGATGCCCCTCCCCCCACCAAGCTCCAGCATCCCAAGTCAACTTCAGACCACTGTGCTGCCACTGAGCATTTCAAGCCAGTGGATCTTAGCTTGCTGGGCTCTGTGGGGGTGGGATCTGCTGAGCTAGACCACTCGGCTCCCTGGCTTCAGCCCCCATTCCAGGGGACTGAATGACTCTGTCTTGCTGGCATTCCAGGCACCACTGGGGTATGAAAAAAAAACTCCTGCAGCTAGCTCAATGTCTGCCCAAACAGCCACCCAGTTTTGTACTTGAAACCCAGGGCCCTGGTGGTGTAGGCACCCAAGGGAATCTCCTGGTCTGTGGGTTGCAAAGACCATGGGAAAAGTATAGTATCTGGGCCAGAATGCACCATTCCTCATGGCATAGTCCCTCACGGCCTCCCCTGGCTAGGGGAGGGAGTTCCCCAACCCCTTGCACTTCCTGGGTGAGGTGATGCACCCTCCTTGCTTTGGATCGCCCTCCATAGGCTGCACCCATCTAACTAGTCCCAATGAGATGAGCTGGGTACCTCAGTTGGAAAAGCAGAAATCACCCACCTTCTGAGTTGATCTTGCTGGGAGCTGCAGACTAGAGCTGTTCCTATTTGGCCATCTTGCCAGCAACTCATTGTTTGTCTTTCTTAAAATATCTATCTCTTTAATCAATTTTTCATTCATATATTCATTCATCTTTGTTGGCTTTCTGCTTTTTCTTGGATCTTATTGAGTTTCTTTAAAATCAAAATTTTGTATTGTTTATCTGATATTTCATATATTTCATTTTGGTTAGGCTCCACTGCTGGAGAGTTAGCATGATCTTCTAGGGGTGTTGCAATACTCTTTTTTCAGACCTCCAGAGCTGTTTCTCTGGATCCTTCTCATCTGCATAAAATATTTCTTCATAATATTTTTGAATTTACTTAGTTTATTTATTTATTTATTTTATTTTATTTTGAGATGGAGTCTTGCTCTGTTGCCAGGCTGGAGTGCAGTGGTGCAATCTCGGCTCACTGCAACCTCTGCCTCTCAGGTTCAAGTGATTCCCCTGCCTCAGCCTCCTGAGTAGCTGGGACTACAGGTGCATGCCACCATGCCCGGGCTAATGTTTTGTATTTTACTAGAGATGGGGTTTCACCATGTTGGCCAGGACGGTCTTGCTCTCCTGACCTCGTGATCCATCCCCCCTCGGCCTCCCAAAGTGCTGGGATTACAGGTGTGAGCCACCATACCCAGCCTGAATTTACTTTCATGTGGATGGGATTTTCCCCTGTGATGATGTAACTATAACGTATATTGTGTGGGTTCATTTGGTTTTGGGTCTGGGCTCTTTCAGTGGCAAAGACTATGTATGAGTTCCTTGGGTATAGCTACCCTTTTTGAAGAGGCTTTCTTAAATGTTATTTATAGCAATGATGTGCTGTGTGTGTGAGCGGTCTCACTGCCTCCTGTGGGGCTGGCATGGTGAAGGACTCAGGAAGATTATCTTGTTTCCCGGGCAGTGCACATGTGTCAGCAGGTTTTGTATCAGGTTGTGTAGTTCAACCTGCAAGACAGAAGGTGGCACTTATGGGAAAGAGCCTGCTGTGGCAAAAACAGATGGATAGACACTTTATCTTGGGTTATTGGGAGTAGCTTCCTATTGCTTCAGACTTGAGCTGGGCTGTAAAATACACAGTGACAACTCCTTGCTCAGCCCCTGAGGTGAGGACAAGGCAGGGTAGAGCTAAACTGTAAAGTCTGCCCTTTGATATCCCAATGGCAGATACAAATACCAGCCCTGATGGGGTTGTGGGAGGAGCTCCTAGTGAAATTCCCCGAAGTCTTCAAAGGAGGGGAGGGGGCTTCCCCAGCTCCCCGGCCTGGGCAGGCAGGAATGTGATTCACCTTCCTGTCATTCCTCTGTCCTGGTGCTTGCAACACTCAGATCAGTTGGACACTGTTGTCTATTTCCAGGCTGCATGTAGTCGAGCACTGGGACAGGTGCCTGTCCTGCAGGTCAGCATCAAGATGTCTTCTATGCAAGACATTCTCCCTCAGCACAAATGACACAGCTTTTTGGTTCTCCTGCTCTGTGCTGCAGAAATGCTGCTGCCCCATGTGGAGGAAGAGGGGCCATGCCTTTCATATAAGTCTGGGCCCTGAGGTCTCACTGCAAGTGGGGATGCACTGCCAGTGGGATATGCAGCTACCCTTAATAACCCTAAAATGGCTATCCTCTGGTGTGACTGTGCATCTTCGTGAGCCACCATGGCTGTGCCTGATACAGTAGCTGAGAGGAAAGAGAAGTCCTAATCTCCACTTCCATGCCCAAGCACCAAGGCTGTGGGAGAAAGAAAGAGAGATCAGACTGTTACTGTGTCTATGTAGAAAAAGTAGACATAAGAGACTCCATTTTGTTCTGTACTAAGAGAAATTCTTCTGCCTTGAGATGCTGTTTATCTGTAACCCTAGCCTCAACCCTGTGCTTGCAGAGACATGTGCTGTGCTGATTCAAGGTTTAATGGATTTAGGGCTGTGGAGGATGTGCTTTGTTAAAAAAGTGCTCGAAGGCAGTATGCTTGGTAAAAGTCATCACCATTCTGTAATCTCAAGTACCCAGGGACACAATACACTGCGAAAGGCCACAGGGACCTCTGCCTAGGAAAGTCAGGTATTGTCCAAGGTTTCTCCCCATATGATATAGCCTGAGATATGACCTCGTGGGAAGGGAAAGACCTGACCATCCCCCAGCCCGACACCCATAAAGGGTCTGTGCTGAGAATTAGTGAAAGAGGAAGGCCTCTTTGCAGTTGAGATAAGAGGAGGGCATCTGTCTCCTGCTCATCCCTGGGAATGGAATGTCTCTGTGTAAAACCCGATCATACGTTCTATTTACTGAGATAGGAGAAAACTGCCTTATGGTTGGAGGTGAGACTTGCTGGTGGCAATACTGCTCTTTAATGCACTGAGATGTTTGTGTACGTGCACATCAAGGCACAGCACCTTTCCTTAAACTTATTTATGACACAGAGATCTTTGCTCACATGTTTTCCTACTGACCCTCTCCCCACTACTACATTATTGTCCTGCCACATTCCCATCTCCGAGATGGTAGAAATAGTAATCAATAAATACTGAGGGAACTCAGAGACCAGTGCCGGCACGGGTCCTCTGTATGCTGAGCACCAGTCCCCTGGGCCCACTTTTCTTTCTCTATACTTTGTCTCTGTGTCTTATTTCTTTTCTCAGTCTCTTGTCCCACCTGATGAGAAACACCCACAGGTTGTGGAGGGGCTGGCCCCCTTCAAAGGCCACCTGGCCACTGGAGTGGGGCCATTTTGCTCTCTTGCAGAGCAAAGCACAGTGGCCCCTTATGTACTGGAAGTCACTCTCAGCCCACAAGTGGGGAGTTCTTGAACACAGAAAAGCACATGCTCTGGTCTCCTTTATCTGAATGGGATAGCCCTTGGGGTGCTGCACTCTCCTTTCCCTTACAAGTAGCACTTACTGAAGGCTAGACTACTGGGAACACTGCAAAATCCCCTGGGTCTAGCAGATAAATTTCAGGGCATTTTGTGTGTGGCAGCAAACTAAGCAGATGTCAAGGAATGTCTGCAGGGTTTATGGTGGTGTGGAGACACAACAGGTGAAGTTTCTCGGGTAGGACACTGAAGCTTAACAGAGGTGTACCACTAGTATGATGCTTGCTGCCATAGCTCAGGTCTGAAGGGAGAGCAAGTGACTCAGCCCAAGCTGGCAGTCTGGTGTAATGACCTCAAGAAATTCCATACTCACTGCTCATATCAGTGTTTGCGTTTGCAAATGATGGTTTCCCATTGTTTGGATACTGGCAGTGGTTTCAGGGTTAGGGGAGCCAGAAACAACTTCCACTTACCTTTAAAAGCTCTTTGGTTTAATTTGGCCTCACTTGTCAATTTTTGTTTTTCCTGGTCATAAGTTATTTCCCAAGTCTGGTGTCCAGAATGGTGTTTCCTTAGTTTTCCTCTAAGATTCTTTTTTTTTTTCTGAGTCTAGAAAATATTATTATTATTATTATTTTTTAATTATTATTATACTTTAAGTTCTAGGGTACATGTGCATAACGTGCAGGTTTGTTACATATGTATACTTGTGCCATGTTGGTGTGCTGCACCCATCAACTCGTCAGCACCCATCAACTCGTCATTTACATCAGGTATAACTCCCAATGCAATCCCTCCCCCCTCCCCCCTCCCCCCTCCCCATGATAGGCCCCGGTGTGTGATGTTCCCCTTCCCGAGTCCAAGTGATCTCACTGTTCAGTTCCCACCTATGAGTGAGAACATGCGGTGTTTGGTTTTCTGTTCTTGTGATAGTTTGCTAAGAATGATGGTTTCCAGCTGCATCCATGTCCCTACAAAGGACACAAACTCATCCTTTTTTATGGCTGCATAGTATTCCATGGTGTATATGTGCCACATTTTCTTAATCCAGTCTCTCACTGATGGACATTTGGGTTGATTCCAAGTCTGTGCTATTGTGAATAGTGCCGCAATAAACATACATGTGCATGTGTCTTTATAGCAGCGTGATTTATAATCCTTTGGGTATATACCCAGTAATGGGATGGCTGGGTCATATGGTACATCTAGTTCTAGATCCTTAAGGAATCGCCATACTGTTTTCCATAATGGTGGAACTAGTTTACAATCCCACCAACAGTGTAAAAGTGTTCCTATTTCTCCACATCCTCTCCAGCACCTGTTGTTTCCTGACTTTTTAATGATCGCCATTCTAACTGGTATGAGATGGTATCTCATTGTGGTTTTGATTTGCATTTCTCTGATGGCCAGTGATGATGAGCATTTTTTCATATGTCTGTTGGCTGTATGAATGTCTTCTTTTGAGGAATGTCTGTTCATATCCTTTGCCCACTTTTTGATGGGGCTGTTTGTTTTTTTCTTGTAAATTTGTTTGAGTTCTTTGTAGGTTCTGGATATTAGCCCTTTGTCAGATGAGTAGATTGCAAAAATTTTCTCCCATTCTGTAGGTTGCCTGTTCACTCTGATGGTAGTTTCTTTTGCTGTGCAGAAGCTCTTTCGTTTAATGAGATCCCATTTGTCAATTTTGGCTTTTGCTGCCGTTGCTTTTGGTGTTTTAGTCATGAAGTCTTTGCCCATGCCTATGTCCTGAATGGTACTACCTAGGTTTTCCTCTAGGGTTTTTATGGTATTAGGTCTAACATTTAAGTCTCTAATCCATCTTGAATTAATTTTCGTATAAAGAGTAAGGAAAGGATCCAGTTTCAGCTTTCTATTTATGGCTAGCCAATTTTCCCAGCACCATTTATTAAATAGGGAATCCTTTCCCCATTTCTTGTTTCTCTCAGGTTTGTCAAAGATCAGATGGCTGTAGATGTGTGGTCTTATTTCTGAGGACTCTGTTCTGTTCCATTGGTCTATATCTCTGTTTTGGTACCAGTACCATGCTGTTTTGGTTACTGTAGCCTTGTAGTATAGTTTGAAGTCAGGTAGCGTGATGCCTCCAGCTTTGTTCTTTTGACTTAGGATTGTCTTGGAGATGCGGGCTCTTTTTTGGTTCCATATGAACTTTAAAGCAGTTTTTTCCAATTCTGTGAAGAAACTCATTGGTAGCTTGATGGGGATGGCATTGAATCTATAAATTACCTTGGGCAGTATGGCCATTTTCACGATATTGATTCTTCCTATCCATGAGCATGGTATGTTCTTCCATTTGTTTGTGTCCTCTTTTATTTCACTGAGCAGTGGTTTGTAGTTCTCCTTGAAGAGGTCCTTTACATCCCTTGTAAGTTGGATTCCTAGGTATTTTATTCTCTTTGAAGCAATTGTGAATGGAAGTTCATTCCTGATTTGGCTCTCTGTTTGTCTGTTACTGGTGTATAAGAATGCTTGTGATTTTTGCACATTAATTTTGTATCCTGAGACTTTGCTGAAGTTGCTTATCAGCTTAAGGAGATTTTGGGCTGAGACAATGGGGTTTTCTAAATATACAATCATGTCATCTGCAAACAGGGACAATTTGACTTCTTCTTTTCCTAACTGAATACCCCTGATTTCTTTCTCTTGCCTAATTGCCCTAGCCAGAACTTCCAACACTATGTTGAATAGGAGTGGTGAGAGAGGGCATCCCTGTCTTGTGCCAGTTTTCAAAGGGAATTTTTCCAGTTTTTGCCCATTCAGTATGATATTGGCTGTGGGTTTGTCATAAATAGCTCTTATTATTTTGAGGTACGTTCCATCAATACCGAATTTATTGAGCGTTTTTAGCATGAAGGGCTGTTGAATTTTGTCAAAAGCCTTTTCTGCATCTATTGAGATAATCATGTGGTTCTTGTCTTTGGTTCTGTTTATATGCTGGATTATGTTTATTGATTTGCGAATGTTGAACCAGCCTTGCATCCCAGGGATGAAGCCCACTTGATCATGGTGGATAAGCTTTTTGATGTGTTGTTGAATCCGGTTTGCCAGTATTTTATTGAGGATTTTTGCATCGATGTTCATCAGGGATATTGGTCTAAAATTCTCTTTTTTTGTTGTGTCTCTGCCAGGCTTTGGTATCAGGATGATGTTGGCCTCATAAAATGAGTTAGGGAGGATTCCCTCTTTTTCTATTGATTGGAATAGTTTCAGAAGGAATGGTACCAACTCCTCCTTATACCTCTGGTAGAATTCAGCTGTGAATCCATCTGGTCCTGGACTTTTTTTGGTTGGTAGGCTATTAATTATTGCCTCAATTTCAGAGCCTGCTATTGGTCTATTCAGGGATTCAACTTCTTCCTGGTTTAGTCTTGGAAGAGTGTAAGTGTCCAGGAAATTATCCATTTCTTCTAGGTTTTCCAGTTTATTTGCGTAGAGGTGTTTATAGTATTCTCTGATGGTAGTTTGTATTTCTGTGGGGTCGGTGGTGATATCCCCTTTATCATTTTTAATTGCGTCGATTTGATTCTTCTCTCTTTTCTTCTTTATTAGTCTTGCTAGTGGTCTGTCAATTTTGTTGATCTTTTCAAAAAACCAACTCCTGGATTCATTGATTTTTTGGAGGGTTTTTTGTGTCTCTATCTCCTTCAGTTCTGCTCTGATCTTAGTTATTTCTTGCCTTCTGCTAGCTTTGGAATGTGTTTGCTCTTGCTTCTCTAGTTCTTTTAATTGCGATGTTAGAGTGTCAATTTTTGATCTTTCCTGCTTTCTCTTGTGGGCATTTAGTGCTATAAATTTCCCTCTGCACACTGCTTTAAATGTGTCCCAGAGATTCTGGTATGTTGTATCTTTGTTCTCATTGGTTTCAAAGAACATCTTTATTTCTGCCTTCATTTCGTTATGTACCCAGTAGTCATTCAGGAGCAGGTTGTTCAGTTTCCATGTAGTTGAGCGGTTTTGATTGAGTTTCTTAGTCCTGAGTTCTAGTTTGATTGCACTGTGGTCTGAGAGACAGTTTGTTATAATTTCTGTTCTTGTACATTTGCTGAGGAGTGCTTTACTTCCAATTATATGGTCAATTTTGGAGTAAGTACGATGTGGTGCTGAGAAGAATGTATATTCTGTTGATTTGGGGTGGAGAGTTCTATAGATGTCTATTAGGTCTGCTTGCTGCAGAGATGAGTTCAATTCCTGGATATCCTTGTTAACTTTCTGTCTAGTTGCTCTGTCTAATGTTGACAGTGGAGTGTTGAAGTCTCCCATTATTATTGTATGGGAGTCTAAGTCTCTTTGTAAGTCTCTAATGACTTGCTTTATTAATCTGGGTGCTCCTGTATTGGGTGCCTATATATTTAGGATAGTTAGCTCTTCCTGTTGAATTGATCCTTTTACCATTATGTAATGGCCTTCTTTGTCTCTTTTGATCTTTGATGGTTTAAAGTCTGTTTTATCAGAGACTAGTATTGCAACCCCTGCTTTTTTTTGTTCTCCATTTGCTTGGTAAATCTTCTTCCATCCCTTTATTTTGAGCCTATGTATATCTCTGCGTGTGAGATGGGTCTCCTGAATACAGCAGACTGATGGGTCTTGACTCTTTATCCAGTTTGCCAGTCTGTGTCTTTTAATTGGACCATTTAGTCCATTTACATTTAAGGTTAATATTGTTATGTGTGAACTTGATCCTGCCATTATAATATTAACTGGTTATTTTGCTCGTTAGTTGATGCAGTTTCTTCCTAGCCTAAATGGTCTTTACATTTTGGCATGTTTTTGCAATGGCTGGTACCGGTTGTTCCTTTCCAAGTTTAGTGCTTCCTTCAGGGTCTCTTGTAAGGCAGGCCTAGTGGTGACAAAATCTCTAAGCATTTGCTTATCTGTAAAGGATTTTATTTCTCCTTCACTTATGAAACTTAGTTTGGCTGGATATGAAATTCTGGGTTTAAAATTCTTTTCTTTAAGAATGTTGAATATTGGCCCCCACTCTCTTCTGGCTTGTAGAGTTTCTGCCGAGAGATCTGCTGTGAGTCTGATGGGCTTCCCTTTGTGGGTAACCCGACCTTTCTCTCTGGCTGCCCTTAAGATTTTTTCCTTCATTTCAACTTTGGTGAATCTGGCAATTATGTGTCTTGGAGTTGCTCTTCTCGAGGAGTATCTTTGTGGCGTTCTCTGTATTTCCTGGATTTGAATGTTGGCCTGCCCTACTAGGTTGGGGAAGTTCTCCTGGATGATATCCTGAAGAGTGTTTTCCAACTTGGTTCCATTTTCCCCCTCACTTTCAGGCACCCCAATCAGACGTAGATTTGGTCTTTTTACATAATCCCATACTTCTTGCAGGCTTTGTTCATTTCTTTTTCTTCTTTTTTCTTTTGGTTTCTCTTCTCGCTTCATTTCGTTCATTTGATCCTCAATCGCTGATACTCTTTCTTCCAGTTGATCGAGTTGGTTACTGAAGCTTGTGCATTTGTCACATATTTCTCATGTCATGGTTTTCATCTCTTTCATTTCATTTATGACCTTCTCTGCATTAATTACTCTAGCCATCAATTCTTCCACTTTTTTTTCAAGATTTTTAGTTTCTTTGCGCTGGGTACGTAATTCCTCCTTTAGCTCTGAGAAGTTTGATGGACTGAAGCCTTCTTCTCTCATCTCGTCAAAGTCATTCACCGTCCAGCTTTGATCCGTTGCTGGCGATGAGCTGCGCTCCTTTGCCGGGGGAGATGCGCTCTTATTTTTTGAATTTCCAGCTTTTCTGCCGTGCTTTTTCCCCATCTTTGTGGTTTTATCTGCCGCTGGTCTTTGATGATGATGGTGACGTACTGATGGGGTTTTGGTGTAGGTGTCCTTCCTGTTTGATAGTTTTCCTTCTAACAGTCAGGACCCTCAGCTGTAGGTCTGTTGGAGATTGCTTGAGGTCCACTCCAGACCCTGTTTGTCTGGGTGTCAGCAGCAGAGGCTGCAGAGGATAGAATATTGCTGAACAGTGATTGTACCTGTCTGATTCTTGCTTTGGAGGCTTCCTCTCAGGGGTGTACTCCACCCTGTGAGGTGTAGGGTGTCAGACTGCCCCTAGTGGGGGATGTCTCCCAGTTAGGCTACTCAGGGGTCAGGGACCCACTTGAGCAGGCAGTCTGTCCCTTCTCAGATCTCAACCTCCGTGTTGGGAGATCCACTGCACTCTTCAAAGCTGTCAGACAGAGTCGTTTGCGTCTGCAGAGGTTTCTGCTGCTTTTGTTGTTTACTGTGCCCTGTCCCCAGAGGTGGAGTCTACAGAGACAGGCAGGTTTCCTTGAGCTGCTGTGAGCTCCACCCAGTTCGAGCTTCCCAGCGGCTTTGTTTACCTACTTAAGCCTCAGCAATGGTGGGCGCCCCTCCCCCAGCCTCACTGCTGCCTTGCTGCGATATCGCAGACTGCTGTGCTAGCAATGAGGGAGGCTCCGTGGGCGTGGGACCCTCCCCGCCAGGTGTGGGATATAATCTCCTGGTGTGCCTGTTTGCTTAAAGCGCAGTATTGGGGTGGGAGTTACCTGATTTTCCAGGTGTTGTGTGTCTCAGTTCCCCTGGCTAGGAAAAGGGATTCCCTTTCCCCTTGCACTTCCCAGGTGAGGCGATGCCTCGCCTCGCTTCAGCTCTCGCTGGTTGGGCTGCAGCAGCTGACCAGCACTGATTGTCTGGCACTCCCTAGTGAGATGCACCCAGTACCTTAGTTGAAAATGCAGAAATCACCGGTCTTCTGTGTCGCTCGCGCTGGGAGTTGGAGACTGGAGCTGTTCCTATTCGGCCATCTTGCTCCACCCCCACCTAAGATTCTTATTGTTTTAGATCTTATCTTTAAATATTTCATCTGTTTTGGTTAATTTTTTTTGTGGTAAAAGGTAGGGGTCCAGTTGCATTCTTCTGCCTATAGGTAGCCAGTGTCCCAGCACCATTTATTGAACAGGGTGTCCTCTCCCCGTTGTCTATTTTTGTTGACTTTGTGAAAGATCAGATGTCTGTAGGCATGCAGCTTTATTTCTGGGTTCTCTATTCTGTTCCATTAGTCTATGTGTCTGCTTTTGTACGACTACCATGCTGTTTTGGTTACTTTAGCTTTGTATTATGGTTTGAAGTCAGGTAATGTGATGTCTCCGGCTTTGTTATTTTGCCCAAAATTGCTTTTACTATTTCAGCTCTTTTTTTTTATTCTATATGAATTTTAGAGTAGTTATTTTTTCTAATTATGTGAAAAATGACATTGGTATTTTGAGAGAAACAGCACTGAATCTATTGATTGCTTTGTCCTGTATGACCATTTTGATGATATTGATTCTTCCAATCCATGAACATAGGATGTTTTTCCATTTGTTTATGTCATCTATTATTTCTTTTCACAGTGTTTTGTAGCCCTCCTCGTAGAGATCCTTCACCTCTTTGGTTAAATGTATTCCTGGGTATTTTTGTTTTTCTGTTTGGCTATTTTAAATGGGATTGCATTCTTGATTTGGCTCTCAGTTTAAACATTACTGATGTATAGAAATGCTACTGATTTTTGTACATGATTTTATATCCTGAAACTTTACTGAAGTCATTTATCAGGTCTAGGAGTTTTTTTTGGCAGAGTCTTTAGGGCTTTTCAGGTATACAACCATATTTTTAGCAAAAAGAGATAGTTGGATTCCTTCTTCTTCTACGTGGATGTCTTTTATTTTTTTCTCTCACTTGATTGCTCTGGCTAGGACTTTCAGTACTATGTTGAATAGGAGTGGTGGGAGTGGGCCTCCTTTTCTTGTTCCAGTTCTCAAGGGGAATGGTTCCAGCTTATGCCTGTTCTGTATGATATTGGCTGTGGGTTTTTCATAGGTGGTTCTTCTTATTTTGAGGTATGTTCCTTCTATGCCTAGCCTCTTGAGGGTTTTTATTATAAAGAGATGTTGGATTTTATCAAAAGCTTTTCAGGAGTCTGTTGAGATAACCATGTATATATTTTTTGCTTTTAATTCTGTTTACATGGTGAATCATATTTATTGATTTGTGGATGTTTACCAGTCTTGCTCCCAGAAATAATGCCTACTTGATTGTGGTTGCTTGTCTGGTAAACATTTTATTTCGCTTTCTCTTAAATAGCCTAGTTTGGCAAGTTACAAAATTCTTGGTTGGAGTTTATTTTCTTTAGCAATCCTGGAAATGGATCCTCAATCTCTCCGGGTTTATAAAGTCCTGCTGAAAAGTCTCCTGTGAGCCTAATAGGTTCTCTTTGTACATAGATCAACCTTTTCCTCCACCTACTTTTAAGATGTTTTCTTTAGTGTTGACCTTGAATAATGTGATGAATCTATGTCTTCATGATCTACACTTTTAACAGTATTTCACAGGTATTCTCTGGATTTCTTCTATCTGAATGTCTACCTTTTTAGCAGGATTAGGGAAATTTTCTTTATTATTTTCTCAAATATATATTGCAGGTTGTTTACTTTTCTTCTTCCTCTCAGGAAGGCCATTTGTAGATTTGATCACTTTATATAATCCCATATTTCTTAAAGACTGTTCATTTTTTAAATTTCTATTTTCTTTATCTTTATCTGACTGGGTTAGCTTGAAAGACCAGTCTTCAAGCTCTGACATTCTTTTTTTCTGCTTGGTCTAGTCTTTGATAAATCTTTCCATTGTATTTTGAGATTTCTTAAGTGAGTTTATCAATTCCAGAAGCTCTGATTGATTATGTGGTAAGATGTTTATCTTCCTTCATTTCCAGGGTTGCTGTAGAAGTTTCTTTTTGTTGATATTCAAACTTGTCTTTGACCTTGCTGAGGTTCCTTGCAATCTACGCTTTGAATTCTTTATCTGTTATTTCTAAGTTTCCATTTTGTTTAGGAACCATTGCTGGAGAGTTAGTGTAATTCTTTGGTGGTGTCGTACGTTCACATTTTTCATGGTGCCAGAATTCTTGCACTAGTTTCTTCTCATCTGGAGATACTGGCACTTCTTTTGCAATTATCTTGCAGATAGGATTTTGTTTTATTTTCTTATAATATTTTTGGTTTCTCTTTCTCTACCTCTCATCAGGAATGTGAGGGCAGAGAATGTTGGATAGAGTTTTTAAAATTTTCTTTTTATTTTATTTTATTTTATTTTGAGATGGAGTCTTGCACTGTTGCCCAGGCTGCAGTGCAGTGGCACTCACTGCAATCTCCGCCTCCTGGGTTCAAGCGATTCTTTTGCCTCAGCCTCCCGAGTAGCTGGGATTACAGGCACTTGCCACCATGTCGGGGCTAATTTTTTGTATTTTTTAGTAGAGACGGGGTTTCACAATGTTGGCCAGGCTGGTCTTGAACTCCTGACCTCGTGATCAGCCCTCTTCAGCCTCCCAAAGTGCTGGGATTAGAGGCATGAGCCACCGCGCCCAGCCTAGATAGGGTCTTTTATCTTTGTTTCTATAGCCTTATGCACTTCTGTTGCAGATTTTATATTGGTACATACGCTCTTAAATGTTGTGTAGTTTGACCTTCAGGCCAGTAGAAGGCGGTATTAGGTAAGAGCCGACTGTGGCCAAAGCATCTGGGTCTATTTTTCACTGTCAGAATATCTATGTTGCCTACCGCAATGGGCTGATATGTGGAATGCACAGTAGTCTGAGTGCCTTGCTAAGCCCCAGGGACACTGGGGCCAGATAAGTGCATCTGGACTGGATGGGCCTGCCTACAGGTCCCCCAGTAGCAGACACACGCTCCAGCATCAAGGAAAATCCAGTGGGTGGCCTGGAGAATCAGAGGCGTGCTTGAGCACGGAACTGAGAAATTTCAGTTTTCCTATGTAATCCAAAACCGAAATAAGACTGCACAGGAAAGTATCTTGATAAAATGTGAGATGTTTGTTTTTTAGGGCAATTATTAAGAAGGTAAAGAAAAACCTTCTGCAGTGTGTGTGCTTTTCCTTATGGAAGGCCCCTTTAGGTCATCTGGAAGTCAAACTTGATGAAAGGGTACTTATATTTAAATCAGACATAGGAAGAGTGTGTCCAGGGTTATCAGTGTTCACTGTTATAGAGGAATGTAAACAAGGGAATTCATACCTTGAGCAGAGGACTACATGGCCCTGGGATGTGGATGTGTTTTCTGACATGGGAAAACACATGGCATGGGATGTGTTTTCTGAGTACATAGAACAAAGCAGACACAACGAAAGCCAAGAGTACAGGATAAACTTGTCCTGGAGGAATACGTTGCTTCTGTAGGTCTTTAAGATAAAAATTTTGAAATAGGGCCACAATGGCAGAAAAGCAAAAAAAAAAAAAAAAAAAGATACAGGGGTTGATGAAAAGGTTGAAGGAGAGAGTTATCATCCTGACCAAAGGAATATACCTGAGAAACTTTAATAAGACAAATTTTACTCTAGAAATGAAATTATCATTCTGAATAAAAAAGACAGCACTTTCAACTAAACAGAAAATTAAGTAGATCTCAGGACGAAATGTGGCAGGTATAGAAACTGTCTGCAGTTTCAATGATGGCTATAAAAAAATCAGATTTTAGGATTAAAAATGAAAACTGTTTGCCTTGTTACTGTCACCAAATCAATACTTGAAGAAAATCTTTTTTTTTACACACAGGACCAAATACTTTAATTTTGCATTAGTGTATTTTAAAATTTAAAATCAAACATTAGAGTTAACATAATTTTGAAAAATTATAGCCAACTTGATTGTACACAAACATTTTAAAATAAATTTCTCTTTTATGAAACTTGTCATTACTTCACCAGACTATTAACATGTTTTGACACTTTATTTATTTCTATACATTTAATAACCAATTTTTTATTCTAAGACAAAAATTACACCAGATATTTAAAAGTAAAATTATGTTAACTTTTAAAATAAAAATTCACTTCTATATTTGTAATGTTTTTACATTTTATAATTTCTTGGATTTAAAACATGTTTATTTTTTAAATCCATGTTTTGATACAAACTTAAATTACCTCTGAATTACACACAATTATCTTTTAATTAAAAGCATATTTTAGGCTTGGCACAGTGGCTCATGCCTATGATCTCAGCACTGGGAGGTTGTGATGGACAGATCAGTGGAGGTCAAAAGTTCAAGACCAGCCTGGGCAACATGGTGAAACCCTGTCTCTTCTAAAAATACAAAAAATTAGCTGGGTGTGGTGGTGGGTGCCTGTAGTCCCAGCTACTCAAGAGACTGAGGCACAAGTTTCACTTGAACCCTGGAGGCAGAGGTTGCATGTGTCTTTATAGTAGCATGATTTATGATCCTTCAGGTATATACCCAGTAATAGGATTGCTCAGTCAAATGGTATTTCTGGTTCTAGATCCTTGAGGAATCGTCACACTGTATTCCACAATGGTTGAACTAATCATGCCACTACACTCCAGCCTGGGCAGTAGAGCAAGACTCCATCTAAAAAAAAAAGCATATTTTAGTCTTTTTATAATTTTGAATTAAAAATAAAATTGTAAATCATAGTTTATATGCATAATTATATAAATGTACTAAAATTTTAAACGCTTAGTAACCTTAAGTTTTATTTAAAACCTAGAAAATAAGAAATTTTAATTTGTCTATCACATATCTGTATTTTATAGTTAAGAACCATTTTATGGTTCTTATATTTTTATATATATATATATATCTTTTTTAGTTTTTTTTATTATTATACTTTAAGTTCTGGGATAAATGTGCAGAACGTGCAGGTTTGTTACTTAGGTATACATGTGCCATGGTGGTTTACTGCACCCATCAACCCATCATCTACATTAGATAGTTCTCCTAATGTTATCCCTCCCCTTGCCCCCTACCTTCAACAGGCCCTGGTGTGTGATGTTCCCATCTCTGTGTCCATCTGTTTTCGTTGTTCAATTCCCACTTATGAGTGAGAACATGTGGTGTTTGGTTTTCTCTTCCTGTGTTACTTTGCTGGGAATGATGGTTTCTAGCTTCATCCATGTCCCTGCAAAGGACATGAACTTATCCTTTCTTATGGCTGCATAGTATTCCATGGTGTATATGTGCCACATTTTCTTTATCCTGAATATCATTGATGAGCATTTGGGTTGGTTCCAAGCATTTGCTATTGTGAAGAGTGCAGCAATAAACACACATGTGCATGTGTCTTTATAGTAGCATGATTTATGATCCTTTAGGTATATACCCAGTAATAGGATTGCTGGGTCAAATGGTATTTCTGGTTCTAGATCCTTGAGGAATCGCCACACTGTATTCCACAATGGTTGAACTAATTGACACTCCCACCAACAGTGTAAAAGTGTTCCTATTTCTCCACATCCTCTCCAGCATCTGCTGTTTCCTGACTTTTTAATGATCGCCATTTTAACTGGCATGAGATGGTATCTCATGGTGGTTTTGATTTGCATTTCTCTAATGACCAGTGATGATGAGCTTTTTTTCATATGTTTGTTGGCCGTATACATGTCTTCTTTTGAAAAGTGTCTGTTCATATCCTTTGCCCACTTTTTGATGGGGTTGTTTCTTGTAAATTTGTTTAAATTCCTTGTAGATTCTGGATATTAGCCCTTTGTCACATGGATAGATTGCAAAAATTTTCTCCCATTCTGTAGGTTGTCTGTTCACGCTGATGATATATATATATATATATATTGCTGTGCAGAAGCTCTTTAGTTTAATTAGATCCCATTGGTCTATTTTGGCTTTTGTTGCCATTGCTTTTGGTGTTTTTTTAAATGGAAGTCTTTGCACATGCTTTTGTCACGAATGGTATTGCCTAGATTTTCTTCTAGAGTTTTTATGGTTTAGGTGTTACATGTAAATCTTTAATCCATCTTGAGTTAATATTTTTATAAGGTGTAAGGAAGGGGTCCAGTTTCAGTTTTTTGCTTATTGCTGGCCAGTTTTCATTGCGGGATCTGGCCAGCAGCCCACAATGCAACGGGGCTCTCTTTTTGTTCCCAGGTGGATCAGCAGGTCGAGAAATAATAGACACATACAAGACAGTGAAAGCTGGGTCCAAGGGGGTCACCGCCTTCTGGTCCCACTGTACCAACAATGCACTGGATATGCCAGCATTTATTATTAAGTATAGTGAGGGTGGGGGTAGGTTAGTAAGGGATTTAGGGTCATTTGATTATGAGGTGAGATGGTCACATGGGGATGAAGTAATTCTTTAACATAACATCTGTATGCAGAAGTACTGTATACAGAGATAAGAATTTACAATATAGTGTGTGCATCAGTAATTTCTAACAGAGCCATAAAACAGAAACACAGTCTTTCCATAACCTATGATTAGCAAGATATTAATCAGCCGTAACAGTTGCAACAAAAGCTGGTTACAAACAATCCATAGTAACAGGACGTGAAGCTAGACAATGGGTTAAACCAGAAATTCTCAGAAGTCCGTATGCCTTAACCTAAAAGAGGCCTAGAAAAGCCATGGCAAGATGAGGGCATTTATAGCCCTATCTTATCCATATGGACAGGCGCCCCCCCATGCGTCCGTTTATAGGCTCTCCATAAGGGTTGCATTCCATTCCCAGAGCTATGAACATCTGCTTTTCTGGAATAGGAATCTTGGTGATGTGAAACCTCCCTGACTGCATGTCCATTCATAGGTTCTCTGCAGGGGGAAGCACATCACGTGCTGTTGGCTCATTCTGGCAGTCCAACCTGGCATTGTCTTTACACAATCCTGCATGCAATTTTGTATTTACAATAATCAGGAGCATTTCATCTTTTATTCCATAGCAATAGTTTCAGGGAGTCTCCCTACATTTTCCCAATGCCATTTATTAAATACGGAATCCTTTCCCCATTTCTTGTTTTTGTCAGGTTTGTCAAAGATCAATTGGTTGGAGATGTGTGGTGTTATTTCTGAGGTTTCTGTTCTGTTCCACTGGTCTATATATCTGTTTTGGTACCAGCACTACACTGTTTTGGTTACTGTAGCCCTGTCGAATATTTTAAAGTCAGATAGCGTGATGCCTCCAGCTTTGTTCTTTTTGCTTAGGATTGTCTTAGATATACAGGCTCTTTTTTGGTTCCATATGAAGTTTAAAGTAGTTTTTTCCAATTCTGTGAAGAAAGTCAATGGTAGCTTGATGGGAAGAGCATTGAATCTATAAATTACTATGGGCAGTATGGCCATTTTCACAATATTGATTCTTCCTATCCATGAGCATGGAATGTGTTTCCATTTGTTTGTGTCTGCTCTTATTTCCTTGAGCAGTGGTTTGTAGTTCTCCTTGAAGAGGCCCTTCACATCCCTTGTAAGTTGGATTCCTAGTTATTTTATTCTTTTTGTAGCTATTATGAATGGGAGTTTGCTCATGATTTGGCTCTCTGTTATTGGTGTATAGGAATACTTGTGATTTTTATTTCTTTCTCTTGCCTGATTGCCCTGTCCTGAACTTCCAATACTATGTTGAATCGGAGTTATAAGAGAGTCATGTGCCAGTTTTCAAAGGGAATGCTTCCAGTTTTTGCCCATTGAGTATCATATTGACGTTGGGTTTGTCATAAATAACCCTCATTATTTTGAGACATGTTCCATCAATACCTAGTTTATTGAGTGTTTTAGCATGAAGGGGTGTTGAATTTTATTGAAGACTTTTTCTGCATCTATTGAGCTAATCATGTGGTTTTTGTCATTGGTTCTGTTTATGTGATGGGTTACGTTTGTTGATTTGCATATATTGAACCAGCCTTCCATCCCAGGGATGAAGACTTGATTGTGGTGGATAAGCTTTTTAACGTGCTGCTGGATTCAGTTTGGCAGTATTTTATTGAGGATTTTCAATTTGATGTTTATCAGGGATATTGGCCTGAAATTTTCTTTTTCTGTTGTGTCTCTGCAGGTTTTGGTATCAGGATGATGCTGGCCTCATAAAATCAGTTAGGGAGGAGCCCCTCTTTTTCCATTGTTTGGACTAGTTTCAGAAAGAATGGTACTAGCTCCTATTTGTACCTCTGGTAGAATGCAGCTCTGAATTTTTCTGGTCCTGGGCTTTTTTTGGTTGGTAGTCTATTAGTTACTGCCTCAAATTCAGAACTTGTTATTGGTCTATTCAGGGATTTAAATTCTTCCTGGTTTAGTCTTGGGAGGGTGTATATGTCCAGGAATTTATCCATTTCTTCTAGATTTTCTAATTTATTTGCATAGAAGTGTTTATAGTATTCTCTGGTGGTGGTTTGTATTTCTGTGGGATCAGTCATGATCTGTCCTTTATCACTTTTTATTGTGTCTATTTGATTCTTTGCTCTTTTTTTCTTTATTATTCTGGCTAGCGGTCTACCTATTTTGTTAATCTTTTCAAAAAACCGGCTCCTGGATTCATTGATGTTTTTGAAGGGTTTTTCCTTGTCTCTATCTCCTTCATTTCTGCTCTGATCTTAGTTATTCCTTGTCTTCTGCTAGCTTTTGAATTAGTTTGCTCTTGCTTCTCTAGGTCTTTTAATTGTGATGTTACAGTGTTGATTTTAGATCCTTCCCACTTTCTCCTGTGGGCATTTACTGCTATAAATTTCCCTCTAAACACTGCTTTGGCTGTGTCCCAGAGATTCTGGTACATTGTATCTTTTTTCTCATTGATTTCAAAGAACATCTTTATTTTTGCCTTCATTTTGTTACTTACCCAGTAATCATTCAGGAGCTGGTTGTTCAGTTCCCATGTAATTTTGCAGTTTTGAGTGAATTGCTTAATCCTGAGTTCTAATTTGATTACACTGTTATCTGAGAGACTGTTTATTATTATTTCGTTTCTTTTGTATTTGCTGAGGAGTGTTTTACTTCCAATTATGTGGTAGATTTAGAATTTAGATTTTAGAATAGGTGCAATGTGGTGCTGAGAAGAATGTATATTCTATTGATTTGGGGTGGAGTGTTCTATAGATATCTATTAGGTCTGCTTGGTCCAGAGATGAGTGCAAATCCTAAATATCCTTATTAATTTTCTGTCTCATTGATCTGTCTAATATATACAGTGGGGTGTTAAAAGTTTCCCCCTATTATTGTGTGGGAGTTTAAGTGTCTTTGTAGGTCTCTAAGAATTTGCTTTATGAATCTGGGTGCTCCTGTATTGGGTGCATATATATTTAGTATAGTTAGCTCTTCTTGTTGCATTGATCCCTTTACCATTATGTAATATCAAAAAAGGGTCTTTTTTGATATTTGTTCATTTCAAGTCTGCTTTATCAGAGACTAGGACTGCAACCCCTGCTGTTTTTTGCTTTCCATTTGCTGGGTAAATCTTCCTCCATCCCTTTATTTTGAGCCTATATGTGTCTTTACATGTGAGATGGGTCTCCTGAATACAGCAAACTGATGGGTCTTGACTCTTTATCCAATTTGCCAGTCTGTGTCTTTTAATTGGGAGATTTAGCCCATTTACATTTAAGGTCAATATTGTTATGTGTGAATTTGATCCTGTCATTATGATTCTAGCTCTTTATTTTGCCCATTAGTTGATGCAGTCCTTTCATAGTGTCGATGGTCTTTACATTTTGGTATGTTTTTGCAGTGGCTGGTACTGGTTTTTCCTTTCCATATTTAGTGCTTCCTTCAGGAGCTCTTGTAAGGCAGGCCTGGGGGTGACAAAATCCCTCAGCATTTGCTTGTGTGTAGAGGATTGTATTTCTCCTTCACTTATGAAGCTTAGTTTGGCTGGATGTGAAATTCTGTGTTGATAGGTAAAATACTCTAATTTAAATTTAAATTTTAGTCCATTTTAAAACATAAAATATGTTTTAAATATGTTTTAAAATATGTTTTATATGCTTTATTATTTTTGATTTTTGTGGGCACATAGTTGGGGTAAATACTTATGGCATACATGAGATGTTTTGATATATGGGGATGCAATGCATGATAATCACATCCTGGAAAATGTGGCATCTATCCCCTCAAGCATTTATCTTTTTGTTTTAAAAATAATCCAATAATATGGTTTAAGTTATTTTTAAATGTGTGTTTGAGTTATTACTGATTATAGTCACCCTGTGTGCTATCAAACACTGCCTTTTTGTACCCAGCAACTATCCTCACTCTCCTCTCTACTACCTTTCCCAGTCTTTGTTTACCATCCTTCTACTCTTTATCTCTATGAGTTCAATTGTTTTGATTTTTAATAAATGTACACTGTAGAACAGATGCTGTGCTATTTCAGTATTAGCTTTAAAATTCTACCCCAAACTGTATAGGTGGGTACTCTCATCTCAGTTAGAAAGGCTTACAGAGATTAAATAAACATATACAAATGTAGGAATTTTATGTTTGAGATCACACAGAAGGAAACAAATCATATGGAAAAAGATCATTGGTTCAAAGGTGTTTCTTGAGACATCAGTTTTAAACTTTAAAAAATTGAAACACCCAAGTGTCCAAAATAATAGGAGAATTGCTTGCAAACGATGACATATGCATGATATGGAACACTATACAGACAGTAAAAATGAAATATTGTGTCAATGTCTGGATATGTGCCTAGGAGGTAGATTTTCACAGCAGAACGCATAATAGCATTTACATACAGATGACATCTGTGTCAGAATGTTTGTGCACATGCCAACAAACATAAGATGTCAATTTGGAGGGTGAAGAGAACATTTTAAGGTTTAACTTCCACCAGCTTTTCCCTGATAAGTGGCTTACATTGTTCACAATGTGACAATGAGGTCATTGCAGACAGTCACCCACTCTGCTTCTGGGCCTGTCTTTGCACCAGCAAATATTTTCTGATGTCTCTGCACATTTTAAATGTTAGAAGGGGCTGGAATTGCCGGGTAATGAAATTGCTGGAGAATCCCTCCATTGTAGGTATGAGGGCGGGGCCTGAGTGTTGTTGCTCAGGAATCGAATCTTATGTGGTGTGGGAAGTCTGTACTCTGCTAAAATGATGGGGTTGGATCCCTGGGTAGTTTCCAATGTCCCTTCAGTGTCAGGTTCTGCTTGTCTTGGAGAAGTGGAGAGGATAGAGATGTCTTTGGCTAAGGCATTTCAGAACTTTGGGAAGGAGTGTCTCTTCCTTCCCCTACATGGGCTGAGACCTGTCCAGTTGGTTTGATTTCTGCTAACCCTACCTGAGGCCTCTGCCTCCTCCTGAGTGACTTCTCCTCTCTTAAGAGGGCAGAAAGGTCACAAGCAGGCTGGGACCTGGGAAACAAACCTGGGCCCCATGGAAAGCAAGATGAGAAAACAGGTTGTGGGATTGTGGGAGGCAGGGAGAGGGAGGTGTCTGGGGACAGCAGAGCCTCATTCCCTGGCAGGTGGGCCAAGGAGGGGTGACTGGGCCCACCCTCAGCTTATTTGCAGGGCTGCTCTTGGACGCCATGGAGTAACCTCCAGTGGGTATCGTTAGAAATCAATGTGCAGTAATCGCTTGGGGTCCTGCTGGGCCCATTTCTCCTGGGCTCCAGACACACCACCTCCTTAGGTTTTTTCCACTGGAGAGTGACAGCCTTCCGAGGTTTAATTTGCACTTCTGTCTCCAGGGGAAATCTCCATAATTTCTTACTTTTCTCTTCAGTCCAGGGAATTCATCTTGTTGATTGTATGAGATCAGAACTCCAAAATTCATGTTGATGGCCCCTTTTCAAATTGAGGTAAAAATACACAAAACATAAAATTCACCATCTTAACCATTTTTAGGTAGGTCAATCAACACTGTTAAATACATTCACATTGTTGTGCAACCAATGTCCAGAACTCTTTTCATCTTTCCAAACTGGACTCCTGGATCCCTTAAGAAAAACAACTCCCTATTCCTCCCTGCCCCCAGCCCACAGCAACCACCATTCTACTTTCTGTCTCTATAATTTTGACTTCTCTGAGTACCTCATATGAATGGAATCATACAGTATTTGTCCTTTTGTGTCTGGCTTATTTCACTTAGCATAATATCCTCAAACTTCATCCATTTGTAACAGGTGTCAGACTTGTCTTTCTTTTAAGGCTGAATAACCTTCCATTGTGTATATATATCACATTTCATTTACCCATTCATATGTCAATGGACTCTTGGGCTGTGTCCACCTTTTGAATATTGTGAATAATGCTGCATGAACATGGCTTTAAAAATATCTTTTTGAGATCCTAGTTTCAGTTATTTTAGGTGTATATCCAGAAATAACATCGCTGGATTATACAGTAATTGTATTCTTAATTTTCTGAGGAACTACCACACTTTTCTATAGTGGCTGCACCATTTTACATTCCCACCAAGAAGTCACAAATGTTCCAATTCTTCCATATCTTCACCAACATTTGCTATTTCTTAGTTGCTGTTGTTTTTTTATTGTGGCTATCCTAATGGGTGCAAGGAGGTATCTCATCGTGGTTTTGATTTGCATTTCCCTAATGATTTGTGATATTGAGCATTTTTTTCATGTGCTTTTTGGCTATTTGTATATCTTCATTGGAGAAATCTCTATTGAAGTCCTTTGCCTATTTTTAAAGCCAGGTCATTTGTTTTTGTTGTTGCTGAATTACAGGATATTAACCTTTTCCCAGATATTTAACTTGCAAATATTTTCTTACATTCTACAGATTGCTTTTTCACTCAGTTGATTGTGTCCTTTGTCACACAGATTTTAATTCCAATGTAGTCCACATTCTATATTTTGTTTTGTTGCCTGTACTTTTGGTGTCATATTCAATAACTCACTGCCATATCCGATGTCATAAATCTTTTCTCCTATGTTTCTTTCTAAGAGTTTTATAGCTTTAGCTCTTATACTTAGGCCTTTGATCCATTTCAGTGAATTTTTGTATATAGTGTAAGCTAAGGGCCCAATTTCATTCTTTTGCATGTGGATATCAGTTTTCCCAACAGTATTTGTTGAAAAGACTGTTGATTCCCAATTGGTCTTGGCACCCTTGTCAAAAGTCATTTGACCATGTATACAAAGTTGATTTCAGGGCTCTCTGTTTTGATCCACCAATCTCTATGTCTGTCTTTATGCCAGCACCATACTGTTTTGATTACTGTAGCTTTGTAGTAAGTTTTGAAGTCAGGAAATGTAAGACCTCCAGCTTTTTTTTTTTTTTTTCAAGATTATTTTGGCTATTTGGGGTTCCTTGAGATTCCACATGAATATTTTTATTTCTAACAAAAAACCACCATTTGGATTTGGACAGAAATTGCATTAAATTTACCAATCTCTTTGGGTAGTATTGACATTGTAATGTAATGATATTAAGTCTTCCAATCCATAAACATGAAATGCTTTTCCATTTATTGGTGTTTTCAATTTCTTTAAGCAATGTTTCATAGTTTTCAATGTACGTCTCGTCTCTTCTTGGTTAAGTTTATTCCTAAGTATTTTATTCTTTTTTATGCTATTACAAATGGATTTTTTTCTTAATTTCCTTTTCATACTGCTCATGGTTAGTGTATAGAAACACAAATGATTTTTGTGTGTTGATTTTGCATCCTGCAACTTTGCTAAATTTGTCTTGAACTCCTGACCTCAAGCGATCCTCCCAGCTCAACCTCCCAAAGTGCCTGGGATTATAGGCATGAGCCATCATACCCAGCCATGCTAAAGTTGTTTATTAGTTCTAATAGCTTTTCGTGTGGAATCTTAAGTGGTTACTACATATAAAATCATGCAATATGTGAACAGGGATAATTTTACTTCTTCCATTCTAACTTGAATGGCTTTTATTTGTTTCTTAGTTAATTGATTTGGCTAGTGCTTCCAGTATTGTGTTGAATAGAAGTGGTAAAGTAGATATCCTTGTCCTGTGCCTGATCAAGCCGAAAAAGTTTTCAGTCTTTCATCAATGGAAATGATGTTGTATGTGGCCTTTATTATGTTGAGGTGGTTTCCTTCTATTGTTAATTTATTGAGGGTTTTATCATGGAAGGGTGTTAAGTTTTGTCAAATACTTTCTCTGCATCAATTGAGATAATCAACCAAGTAGTCTTTTTTTCCTCTTCATTCTGTTAATGTGGTGTTAATTGGTTGACTGTCATCTGCTGAATCATCCTTGCATTCCGGGAATAAATCTCATTTGGTTATGGTTTATAATCCTTTTAATGTGCTGTTGAATTCTATTTGCTAGTATTTTGATGAGGATTTTTTGCACCAATATTCATCAGATATATTGGCCCACTGTTTTTTCATAGTGTCTTTTTTTTTCTTTGGTATCAAGGTAACACTGCCCTCATAGAATGAGTTTGGAAGTGCTCCCTCCTCTTCTATTTTTTGGAAGAATTTGAAGACAATTTGGCTTTGACAATTATCCCTTTAATGTTTGGTAGAATTCACCAGTGAATCCATGTGTCCTGGGCTTTTCATTATTGAGAGGTTTTTGATCAGTGATTCAACCTCCTTACCAGCCACAGATCTGTTCAGATTATGTATTTCTTCTGATTCAAACTTGGTGGGTTGTGTTTTCATAGGAATTTGTCCATTTAATCAAGGGTAACCAATGTGTTGTTGTACAATTGTTCATAGTATTCTTTTATAATTCTTTTTACTATTGTAAAATTGATAATCATATTCTCTCTTTCTTTTCGAATTTTCATTATTTGAGTATTTTTTTCTTACTGTATCTAACTAAAAGTTTGTCCATTTTGTTCATATTTTTTTTTTGACACAGGATCTTTAACTTTATTAGCAGCTACTGAGCTACAGAATACAAACCAACTGAAAACATTAAAGGCTGCCTGAAGCAGGTATGTACAGGTATACTACACAGAAGCAAAAGCTGTATCATCCAATCCCAAAGCCACCGTGTGGGGAAGGATGACCTTAGCTATGGGCCAAAGGAGTACAGAAGTTACAATATGAGAGTCCCATCCATCCAGGAAAGCAGTGAACAACTACAGCCGCATGGGCACCAAAAATTTATCTGAGATTAGTTTTAAAGGTTCCATGAATCAAAGTTTTCAAATGAAAACAGGTACCCCTCTTTTCCTGTGGACTTTCCAGCTCACTACTCAAAAGACTTGAGTACTTCTATTAAGGCAGCTGAAAGTCCACCCTAGACTTGAATGGCAACTTGTCCTTTCTCTGCCAGTAATGCAATCCAACAGAATATGCTATGGGGAAAACAATTTCCACAGTGCCGCCCTCTGGTACAAGGGAAATACAGCACTCAAAGCAAAAAGGCCACAGAGGGCTCCCTGAGAATCCAGTACAACTAAGCGAGGCCTTCAACTGTGGAGACAAACTTTGCAACTGGATCCCGGTGGGACAGTGTCCTGCGGCAAGGAGTAGTGTATATGCCAATGAGAGGGCCCAGCTTCCAGGAACAGTTACAATGGCGTCCTGAGTCACTTTCTCTCTCCCACTTGCATTCGAGAGTGAGAAAATACACACTGTGGCCTTGATTCTCATTCACAATCCCCCTGTACAGAGAGGTTTGTTTCTAAGTCTGGAACCTCAACACGAGGCTGGGATGCTTCACGACGTGCTCTCTCCCACTGTCCAGCCATCTTTGGTGGTCTCCCCACAGTGCTTCCCCATCCTCTCATGCTCCTGTGGAGGGACCATGGGACGGGCCAGGAGGAAACCTGGGATCACTCTGACAGGAAACAGACAAGCACAGCTGCCAGGAGTCAGCTGCTCCGGCCTCAGTCTCCAGTTGTTAGTCTCAGGATCAACAGAGAACTGGAAAGCAGCAGGATCTGGAGGAGCAGGAAGAGAGCCCAGAGGAGGAGTGTTGTGCTCAGTGACAGTTAACAGATGAAACGGAATTTCATGGAGATTCTTTGTTACAAGGAGAAATTGCTCAGTCTCAACTCCCAGAATGTGAAAGTTGCCTGGTTTAAGAGACCTATGTTTTCTTTTTCAGCTCTTCAAACCTCCGGGAAAGATCATCAAAGTCAATGTCTTCAGATGCTGAGGTGCTGGCACCAGCAGATGCAGTTGGTAGTGTGGCACAGATGGCAACTCTGGTAGGATAAAGTTGTCATAGTTATCCGCAGGTCTGGAAGGAAGCTTTGCAGAGGCTTCTGGCTTGGGTCCAGGATCTTCAGGACCCGGATCCCTCCTGGCCGGCGGCTCCGGGGGCTCCAGCTGGCCCGCGGGCCCAGGCTCCACCTCCCCCATTGGCGGCCCAGGCTGCACAGGGACGCCAGGCCCGCGCGAGGGCTTGCGGAACCCTGGCAGCCTGCGCGAGCAGCCGGCGGCCCCGCCCTCCGGGGCCCGCCCTTTGTTCATATTTTAATGAACCAACTCTTGGTTTCATTGATTTTCTCTATTGCTTTTCTATTTCCAGTTTTGTTTTTCTTTGCTCTAATCTTTATCATTACCTTACTTTTGCTAGCTCTGGCTTTAGTATATTCTTCTTTTCCAATTCCTTAATGTATAAAGCCAGATTGTAGATCTGAGATATTTCTTTCTCTCTTTATTTTTTTCAGTGATAACAGATTAATTTTAATTCTATACCTGAAGGTGTACAAGAGTATGCTCTTTAAACATTCTATAAATGTTTACAACTGTGCAATACCACTTAAAATCTCAAAAAAGGAACAGACTTTGTTATGCCCAGACCGTTTGTTCCCCAAAGAAGACCACCAGAGTCCAGAGTCAAAGCCAAGCGGCAAGGATCTTTACTACAAGTTCGAACTTGGTCCCTCCATTCCACAGCATACAAGAGGGCCTCGAACAATGGGAGTGCTTGCTTTTTATAGCCCGATGTAAACAGGATATGCAAAGTTACAGGGAACAAGGTAATTCTCTCGGTTACAGCATTACAATTGGTTAACATTCTACATTTAGCATTCCTTATCGGAGATCTCCCAGGTGATGTTTTTCTGAAGTTTGAAAGAAATACGAAGGAATGTGTTTGTGCTGGGCTCAGGAAGTTGGGAGATATATGGGGGATGTGCCTCATTCCTTTCATTCCCCCCTTCTTTTCAGGTAACTCTAGAGCCAATCTTGGGTCTTATAAGTCTGACTCTGTTTCAGCGTTTACAGGTTGGTATTGGGCTCTGAGAACCATGAGCTGAACGGTGTCAAACCTTTCTCTGACAAACTGCAAAATTCTGTTAACAACACAAGGTCCTATGGCTAGCAGAAATAGTAGACTTAGCAGGGGTCCAAGGAAGGGGGCTAACAGAGAAAACAGAGGAATTCCACCATTGGTCTGCAGCTGAAGCAAACTGCCGTGTTTTTACTTCAGTGCTTAACTTGCGTAACTGTTGGACCCGGTCTTCTACAAGCCCTGATTCATTTATGTAGAAACAACAGTCTTCTTTTAGAAACATACATGTACCACCTTTTTCAGCAGTGAGTAGGTCTAGGGCCCTCTGGTTCTGCAAGGTTACCTGAGCTAGGGACGTGAGCTGCCGCTGAAGGGATGCAAGGGACTCAGCTGACTTCTCCATAGCAACGGCAAATTGTTGGTACAACTTGTTGCTTTCTATGAGGCTGTGACCTAGGGCTCCCCCCGCCATCCCGGCCGCAATGAGGGATGCGGTGAGGGAGATTCCCGCAATGAGAGGGAGAAATATGGCTCGTGCAGGTCTCGGTCTAGGGACTAGGTGAATAGCAGTACTAGTCCAGTTACCGGTGTACCCTAGGAACTCTCCAGCAGTTAGTAGAGTCAACCGGGGAACTAATGTGACAGGAAGACACAGTAGGTTGGTAACAGAGGGACTAGATAGGTCCTTAGATAATGTCCCATTACACCAGAAGAATATGCCCGGCGGAGCCCTTAGGGTGATATTAGGGGGCACTGCAGTGATGCTGCAGAGGCTGGAATTGGTTCCTGAGAAGCAGTAGGGAAACTTCTCCTGTGTTTGCTTTTGCTTCTCTAGTTCTTTGAACTATGATGTTAGGGTGTCGATTTTAGATCTTTCCTGCTTTCTCTTGTGGTCATTTAGTGCTTTAAATTTCCCTCTAAACACTGCTTTAAATGTGTCCCAGAGATTCTGGTACATTGTGTCTTTGTTCTCATTGTTTTCAAGAACATCTTTATTTCTGCCTTCGTTTCGTTATTTACTCAGTAGTCATTCAGGAGCAGGTTGTTCAGTTTACATATAATTGTGTGGTTTTGAGTGAGTTTCTTAATCCTGAGTTCTAACTTGACTGTACTGTTGTCTGAGAGACAGTTTTTTGTGATTTCTGTTCTTTTACACTTGCTGAGCAGTGCTTTACTTCCCATTATGTGGTCAATTTTAGAATAAGTGTGATGTGATGCTGAGAAGAATGTATATTCTGTTGACTTGGGGTGTAGAGTTCTGCAGATGTCTGTTCGGTGCACCGGGTGCAGAGCTGAGTGGACATGAACAATTTATCAAAAAAGAAACACAGCTATCAAAAATACAGAAATATTTAACCTTATTAATAATAAAGTGTCCAGCCTCGGTGTTTCATTCCTATAATCCCAGTCATTTGCAAGGGTGAGACAAGAGGATCATTGAGGCCACAATTTCAAGACCATCCTAGGCAAGTCAGTTTGAGACCAGACTTCATCTCTAGCACACATCAAAAAATGAACCACTCACGGTGGTGCATGCCTGTAGTCCCAGCTCCTCAGGAGGCTGAGGCAGGAGGATTCCTTGAGCCTGGGAGGTTGAGGTGGCAATGAGCCATGATTGTGCCATTGCACTCCAGCCTGGGCAGTGCAGCAGGACTCTGTCTAAACAATAAAAATAATGATAAAGAAAAGGATTGGGAAGCCATTTCTTGCTTATTCAATACATAATGTTAAAAGCAATTTCTACTTTTTCTACTTTTTATTACTAAAAAAAGCTGGACCATTCTCATAGCCTGAAATGTTTCTTACCCTCCCTTCTTCTGTCGAAACACTTCTCTGTCAATGATAATGCAAACCGTCATTCCTTTAGGAAGACTTCACCCCAGGTAGTTCCAGATCCCCTCATCTCTGCCTTCCCAGAACTCCTGGTGTCTCCCCAGTTTCCTCCGGGTGGTGAAGTACCCCCATCCTGGGTCTTGGCATGACTGCCTCTGTGAAGGTCTTGTTTCATTTTCCCTTATGGTTCTGTTCCCCTGTGTTGTGTCATAGCACTGGGCAGAGTGGAGACCCATTCACACTGATAGAGAGGGCCCATGGTTCTGGAGATAACCATGTAACTGATCAGAATAGGGCATTGAGGGCTGGGTGTCAGGCATGGGCTGCACTTGGGTGGGCAGGCCCCCTGGAAAGTCACTGGGTTTGGCAAGCTTCCTAGTAACATGTCTCCCTGGGGTCCTCTTGGAACTTCATGCAAAAATGCTGGATGCTAGTTTATTCTGGAGAGTTGGTTCATTCCTCTCATTTGATAGTCAGAGAAACTCATATCCCAACTAAAGGTCATAAAATCCAGTTTTGTAAACTGAGATAATCTCAGCTGAATGAACTTTCTGACCCTCTGCTTTCCCGCAGCCTCTCGGTGCCCTTGAAGTCATGTCAGTTCAAGCAGCCCCATGAGGCATTACAATGTTTAATTATTTCAGTGATTATTAAACCTTGCCCTGTGTTGACCCCAGGTGAATCACAAGCTGAACTTCTGACAACGACAAGTTATGATATTCTTTTCAATTACAGAAAAAGTAAGTTAATTGATAGGATGTTTTTGTTTAAAAAAAGTCACTAATTTTAAAGGTAATTTGTGCACATGGTAAACATTAAGAAGGTATACCAGGATAATGCTTTTATACTACTAAGAATAATGTTTTATCTAACTTTTTTTGGTAGATGCTTTCATCAGATTAAGAAAATTCCCTGCTATTAGTTGTTGAAGGCTTTTTATATCATAAATGGGAGTTGAATATAGTCATATGTTATTAATATATTATTACTGAACTATCAAAGGCTCTTCCTAAAACAATTGAGATGATCTTATAATTGTTCTCCTTTAATCTGTTGATGAAATCATTGGTATTTATACTTTGTTAACTATTCTTGAGCCTCAGGTTTAAATTCAACTTGGTCATGGTGTATCATCTTTGAACACTGCTGTCTCTGACTTGGTACTATTTTGTTCAGGATTTTTGCGCTGATGCTCATGAATGAGACTGGCATGCCATCTTCCTTTGCGGTCCTGATTTTTTTCTGATTTGGATCATGTGGCCCTCATGGAATGAGTTGGGCATGATGCCTTCTTTTTCATGTCTCTGGATAGATGGGACACTTTGGAGTCTCTCCAGATGGCCCTCAATGGTCCCTGCCTCCTCATTGTTAGGTCCCTGGGCAGCCCCTTCTCATTTCTGGTAGGCCCAGGAACCTGTGGGTTTTATGTTTGTTTGTTTGTTTGTTTGTTTGTTTGTTTGTTTTTGAGTTGGAGTCTTGCTCTGTCACCCAGGCTGGAGTTGGGGTGCAAAGGCCTGATCTCCGCCTGGGTGTGGCAGTGAGGTGAACACAAAGGGATGTTCTTCAGAGATTACAGTTCAGCCCTGGAGCAACAACTAGGAGACTGTTTCAGCAAGTGAGGATAGGACTGTGTGGGGTTCTATCCTCTTTATAATTTCCACTAGCACTGAAATCATGGTAGCATCCAACCAGAACCTTCTTTTGTCGTATTTGGGATAGAAGGGACTAGTTGTCTTCAAATTATTGATAGAGATTTTATATAATATAGTGTTTCTCTCCATATTTTATGAATATAACAAAAGTCTTGTGTGTGTATATGTGTACGTATACATTTGTATTGTATATATGTGTGTATATATATACGTGTGTGTGTATATATATACCTGTGTATATATATACATGTGTGTATATATGTGTATATATCGATGTGTACATATATACACACACATATATACAATACAAATCCTGCTTAGTAGCTGTTTTTGTTTGTATATATAACAGAAAGAATTACGAAGCAGGACTTTGACCAATAGTCCTTGTGTGGCACAGAGAATTTGCTTTTAATATCTCTTTTCACTTTCTTGGTTACAGACGTGTGATCTCTTTTTTGAAAGGTGACAATCACTTTGTCATATTTTATCTGATGCTAATGCTCATAGCCTTTTAGTCACGTTTGTTTCCATGAGAAAGAAAAACCACTAGATGGTTATGCTAAGGATTTCTGTCCCTGGAGTGAGAACCGTCCCGAATGTCTCCCACTTTCATAACTCCTCCACACATCTCAGTGGGCCGTGGAGCACATCAATGGGCATGACAGTTATTAAAACAATTTATGAATGTTATGATCCTTTACCAGTATGAGTTATTCTCTGGAGCTTCTAACATGTCAATAGTACTGCGTGGACTGAGTTAAAAGTTAATCCAAAATCTCAGTTTATCCAAATCTGTTTCTTTCTTACCAGGCACCACCCACCTATGATACTGTGCTACAGATGGAGTATCTCGACATGGTGGTGAATGAAATGCTCAGATTATTCCCAGTTGCTATGAGACTTGAGAGGGTCTGCAAAAAAGATGTTGAAATCAATGGGATGTTCATTCCCAAAGGGGTGGTGGTGATGATTCCAACCTATGTTCTTCATCATGACCCAAAGCACTGGACAGAGCCTGAGAAGTTCCTCCCTGAAAGGTACAAGGCCACTGGGAAAGCAGTCCTCCCTGAACCAGCCTGGTTCAAGCATATTCTGCCTCTCTTAATCTACAGGACAGTCGTGGTCTAGTACAATCATTTGCTTGTCTTTTTATTTTTAAAAGTTTTTTTTCATGAAATTGATCATTGTCACACTTTACAAACCATAGACTACATAAAAGAAAACTACAGCCACCCACAGTCCCGAAAACTTAAAATGAAGGTCATCAGTTATGTCCTTATGGGTCATAAGTGTTCAAAATATAAGGACTCTTTTAAAAACACATGATCACAATACTATTATTATGTCCCAGAAATGAATATTTTTTTCTTAATATAATCAAATATTTAGGAGTCAAGTTTGAATAAAAAACATGGGTCTAATCTTCAAAGAATTTATAGCTTAGTGGAACAGATAGACAAAGCAGTGATGATACTGCTTTGCACTGGTACAGTAGCATCATATACCCGTGTAAATTATCTGATGTCAACTATTCTATGGAGGTGTGGGGGAGAAAGAGGGAGAGATGGAGAGAAGAAGAAGGAGCAGAAGGCGGAGAGAAGGAGGGATAAGACAAGGTAGGGAGGAGAAGGAGGAGAATTAGAAAAACAAGAGAGGAGATGAGAAGGAAAGTGCAAAATAACAATTTTGAAATAGTGCAAGGCAATTTCTTCTTCTCCTTCCTCATGACCAACATAAGTGTGACTTGAGGCAGGAATTTACTTTTCCATCAGTCTCATCACTTATGTGCCTTTATAGTGTGAACACATGACCACCCTGAATATAATCTGAGTGTTTAGAAATTAATATTCTTTGCAACACTATTTTTCTCCTCTCAACAAGACTGAAACCTCCTATAGTGTAACGAGAGTAGAAAGGATCTGTAGCTTACAATTCTCATAGTAAAATAAGCATAGCAGGATTTCAATGACCAGTTCACAAAAGTATCCTGTGTACTACTAGTAGAGGAGTGGGCCCTAAGTAAGAAACCCTAACATGTAACTCTTATGGGTATTATGTCATTAACTTTTTAAAAATCTACCAATATGGAACCAATTTCAGTAAGAAGAACAAGGACAATATAGATCCTTACATATATACACCCTTGGGAAGTGGACCCAGAAACTTCATTGGCATGAGGTTTGATCTTCTGAACATGAAACTTGCTCTAACCAGAGTCCTTCAGAACTTCTCCTTCAAACCTTGTAAAGAAACACAGGTCAGTCAATTTTCTGCATAAATAATGTTTTATTAAGAATTATTTTAACTGAAGGGTCTATATATTTAAAAAAGAACACACCCATTTAATCTTCTACTAATTTGTTCTATGGGCCGAGGAATCTATTTGGGCCCATCTGTGATCTTTAAGGGTGCTTCAGTTCTGGCGGTAAAAAGCAGTAGCATTAAAAACATCATGTAACATCAATGTAGATTAGCATGGCATGACTATCTGCAGTCTTCTTGAATTTGAGCAAAGTTTAAATTCAGTTTCAAGTCAATTGGAAAGATGGGGAAGTATTTTGCACAATCATGAAGTGCAATTACTATCTTGTTTTGACTTTTGAATGGTACTATTCCTTCCCAGAACTTGTAGAAGCCCTCTCATGACAGTGGCTCCCAACCACTAGCTGTACATTGGAAACACCAGTGAGCTTTAAAAATTCATGATGCCTGGGACATCTCAGAAATTCTAAACTAATTTTCTCAGAGTGTGGCTTTAAAAGCTCCCCAATTGCTTCTCATGTGAAGCCAAGGTGGAAAATGACTAAGGTATTTCTACTGGATATGAAGGACTACCACAGTCCAAGGCCATCCTTACTGACCTTACCTTCCAGTTGCCTAGCTCTATCCAACTAGGCTCCTTTTCAACCCAATTATACCTCTGTTAATCTTCTTCCCTTTCTTCTCCTCATTCTGTTCTTATCTTTCAAGACCTAGTTCAATTCTCAAGCTCTCCAAGGTGTCTTCTCGACCTAGTCCAGGGCTCATTTACTCCTCTGCTCTGTTATTGGTTACTGGAGACTATTATCATATAATTTCATACTTTGCCATTAAATCATTGAGTTTTGTTCTCTGTATTTTCTCTGTGTCTAAGAATGTCTTCCCCTTATCTATTAACAATATCCTGTCATTTTGTTCCTTTTAAAATATCCCAGTGGTGCCTTGCAAGCGACCTAATCTAATTCAAGCATTTGGTCATTTGGTAAATGTTTAAGGAGTGATGTGCAGTTGATTGGCTTGCATACAAATATTAAGTTTTTTAATGTGAACATTTAACAAATGACATTCATGTATTTGCATGTGTGTTTGTGCTTGCACATGTGCACGTGCCTGTCTGCCTGCAGGGAAAATATATTCATGCCTTTGAAAAGTTTTAAATAATAAGATATTATATTTATAAAAAGATTTGGGATCTTTTCTCTGAAGAAATTAAAGAACAGATGTCATTTATTCATATTAAGCAAGACGCTATAAATCTTATTTCTAGGTCTCATGTATTTATTAAGCAATTCCACCCCTTAAGCAGGCTTTCTACATAGGAGAGGAAAAAGATAGAGATGATTTCCATATTACTTCCATATTCCACATTATTTGTGGCTTTAGGCCAGCTATGTAGCTATCCTGCATGTGTGCTCAGACAGGGGACGCAGCCCTGAGAGAAAGTAGTCCTCTGGCACACCTGGGATGGGAAAGGTACTCACTTGTAAGTTCCAAGCTGGCACTTCTTGATCTCCATGGCAATTTTCTTGCCCATCACTCCATGGAGATCAGAATATCACTCTGTTGTGTTCCCTCAACACTGAAGCAGTGTCTGTCTCCATAAGAATGGGGCTAAAAGTTGAGTCAAAACACTGTAGGAATTGAGAGGTTCCCCACTTGCACTACCCTTGGAAACCAAGAGAAAATGTTAAAAAATAAAATGATGATGCTTCCTGAAGGTGTCTTCCCATCTTTACACTAGATGGATTCAATTGGGAGGAATTACTGGACTCTGGAAGTTGAAGACTGTCCATATAGGTAAAATGTACAACAATTACTCCGGATTACCTTGCAAGTTTCAACATACACAAAATTAACTTTATATGACTCTTCAAAAATAGTTTGTCATCATGCCTAATAATCTGGTTTAAATTTTTAAAACTCATCCATTTTACTTAAAATTTAAATCAAAACGAACATGGATTCCCATGAATTTGTCTGAGGTCAGGCGTTGCACAGAATAGGTGCTCCATAAATATTTTATTAAATGATAGATGATGAATGCTCTCACTCTACAATCTTCACATATCTTATAGAGTAAGTATAAAGAATCCAAGATTTGGCCGGGCGCGGTGGCTCAAGCCTGTAATCCCAGCACTTTGGGAGGCCGAGATGGGTGGATCACGAGGTCAGGAGATCGAGACCATCCTGGCTAACATGGTGAAACCCCGTCTCTACTAAAAAATACAAAAAACTAGCCGGGCGCAGTGGCGGGCGCCTGTAGTCCCAGCTACTCGGAAGGCTGAGGCAGGAGAATGGCGTGAACCCGGGAGGCGGAGCTTGCAGTGAGCAGAGATCCGGCCACTGTACTCCAGCCTGGGCGGCAGAGCGAGACTCCGTCTCAAAAAAAAAAAAAAAGTGTTTAAAGAATAAAGAATCCAAGATTTATAATACTGAAAGTAGTTTTTATATGTTTACAAAGCATTATTGTTATTAATGCATTTTTTTACTTTGATGCTATACTTTCTACTTTTGCTTTATTTATTGCTACTCAATATGCTTATTTAACTGTTTCAGATCCCCTTGAAATTACGTTTTGGAGGATTTCTTCAACCAGAAAAACCCATTGTTCTAATGGCTAAGTCAAGGGATGGGACCGTAAGTGGAGCCTGATTTCCCTAAGGACTTCTGCTTTGCTCTTCAAGAAAGCTGTGCCCCAGAACCCCAGAGACCTCAAATTACTTTGTGAATAGAACCCTGAAATGAAGATGGGCTTTATCCAACGTACTGCATAAATAACCGGGGATTCTCTACATGTATTGAGCTCTCTCACAGTCTATATAGAGTGTTATACTCGGTAATATAAAGGAGATGACTAAATCAGTGCTGGGGAAGTAGATTTGGCTTCTCTGCTTCTCATAGGACTATCTCCATCACCCCCAGTTAGCACCATTAACTCCTCCTGAGCTCTGATAACAGAAAACATTTCTTAAAAACTACATCCACAATCATTAATGAAAATAAGAATTATTTTGATGACTCTAACAGTGACACTTGTATCACATGTTATATCTGGAGTATTCTATACTAAGTTTTATATTAAGCAAGTTGATAAAAACCTCTTTACAAAAGTATTATCAGATAATCTCCCACACATTAATGAGAAATCCATAGAACTGAATGACTGAGAACCAACAAGTAAATATTTTGATCATTGTAATCACTGTTGATGTGGGGCTTTTGTCAGAACTCCAAATTGATTATTAACATAGGTGAGAGTTAATCCACTATGACTTTACCCATTGTTTAGAAAGAATATTCATAGTTTAATTATGTCATTTTTGACCAAGCACAGTGGCTAACACCTGTAATCCCTGCACTTTGGGAGGTCAAGGTGGGTAGATCACCTGAGGCCAGGAGTTCGACACCAGCCTGACCAACACGGTGAAGCCCCATTTCTACTAAAAATACAAAAATTAGCTAGGTGTGGTGGCATGTGCCTGTAATCTCAGCTACCTAGGAAGCTGAGGCAGGGGAATTGCTTGAACCTGCAGTGAGCCGAGATCACAGGACCGCACTCCAGCCAGGGCAACAGAATGAGACTGCATCTCAAAAAAAAAATTATGCCTTTTTGTAGCACATATATTTAAATGAACTAAATATCTAGGAATTAGCTTAATCAAAGAAGAGGGTGATATCTACAATGAATACTGTAAAACACTGATGAAGGAAAATGAAGAAGACACAAAAACAGAAGGACATTCCATGTCTGCATATTGTAAGAATCGATATAGTTAAAACTGTCCACACTACTCAAAGCAATGTACAGATTCAATGCAATCTCTCAAAATACCAATGACTTTCTTCAAAGACATAGAAGAAAAAAATCCTAAAATTTCTATAGAACCATAAAAGACCCAGAACGGCTAAAACTGTCTTCAGCAAAAAGAGCGAAACTGGAGAAATCATATTACCTGACTTCAAATTATACTACAGAGGTATAGTAACCAAAACAGCATGGAACTTGTATAAAAACAGACACATTGACCAATGAAATAGAATAGATCACCTAGAAACAAATCCACACACCTATAGTGAACTCATTTTCAATATTGTTGTCAAGAACATACACTGGGGAAAAGATAGTCTCTTTTGGAGCTGGGAAAGCTGGATATCAATATGCGGAAGAATGAAACTAGACCCCTATATCTCACCAGACACAAAAATCAAATCAAGGTGGATTAAAGACTGAAATCTGGCTGAGTGCGGTGGCTCATGCCTGTAATCCCAGCACTCTGAGTGGCAGAGGCAGGTGGATCACTTGAGGTCAGGATTTCAAGACCAGCCTGACCAAAAAGGTGAAACCTCATCTCTACCAAAAAATACAAAAGTTAGCTGGGCATGGTGGGGCATGCCTCTAGTTCCAGTTACTCATGAGGCTGAGGTGGGAGAATCACTTGGACCCAGGAGGCAGAGGTTGCAGTGAGCCAAGGTCATGCCAATGCACCCCAGCCTGGGCAAGAGAGTGAGACTCTGTCACAAAAAAATAAAAGGGGGGGGGGGAATCAGTTCCAAGATGGCCGAACAGGAACAGCTCCAGGCTACAGCTCCCAGAGTGAGCGACACAGAAGATGGGTGATTTCTGCATTTCCAACTGAGGTACCAGGTTCATCCACTGGAGCAAGTCAGACAGTGGGTGCAGGACAGTGGGTGCAGCCCACCGAGCCAGAGCCAAAGCAGGGCGGGGCATTGCCTCAGCCAGGAAGTGCAAGGGGTAAGGGAATTCCCTTTCATAGCCAAGGGAAACCGTGACACACAGCACCTGGAAAATCGGGTCACTCCCACTCTAATACTGTGCTTTTCCAGGGGTCTTAGCAAACAGCACACCAGGAGATTATATCCTGAGCCTGACTCAGAGGGCCCCACACCCACGGAGCCTCCCTCATTGCTAGTGTGTCCGGAATTGGTGGGTTCTTTGTCTTATGGACTTCAAGAATGAAGCCGCGGACCCTCAGGGTGAGTGTTACAGTTCTTAAAGATGGTGTGTCCGGAGTTCATTCCTTCAGACGTTCAGATGCTTCTGGAGCTTCTTCCTTCTGGTAGGTTCATAGTCTCGCTGCCAGGAGTGAAGCTGCAGACCTTTGCAGTGAGTGTTACAGCTCATAAAGGCAGCGTGGACCCAAAGAGTGAGCATCAGCAAGATTTATTGCAAAGAGCAAAAGAATAAAATTCCCATGGTGTGGAAGGGGACCCTAGCGGGTTGCCTAGTTGGCTGGCTGGGGCAACCTGCTTTTCTTCCCTTATCTGGTCCCACCCACATCCTGCTGATTGGTCTGTTTTACAGAGAGTTTATTGGTCCATTTTGACAGAGTGCTGATTGGTGCGCTTACAATCCTTGAGCTAGACACAGAGTCACAGAGTGCTAGTTAGCTAGATACAGAGTTAGTTAGCTACAAAGTACCAATTGGTGTATTTACAAACCTTGGGCTAGACACAGAGTACTGATTGGTATATTTACAAACCCTGAGCTAGACACAGAGTGCTGATTGGTGCCTTTACAATCCTTGAGCTAGACACAGAGTCACAGAGTGATAGTCCTCCAAGTCCCCACTAGGTTAGTTAGATACATATTCACAAACCTTGAGCTAGACACAGAATACTGATTGGTGTATTTACAAACCCTGAGCTGGACACAGAGTGCTGATTGGTGCACATACGATCCTCCAGCTAGATATAAAAGTTCTCCAAGTCCTCATCCAGTTCAGGAGCCCAACTGGCTTCACTCAGTGGATCCTGCACCAGGGCTGCAGGCGGAGCTGCCCACCAGTCCCTACAGCACCTGCACTCCTCAGCCCTTGGGTTGTCCATGGGACCGGGCAGCACGGAGCAGGGGGAGGCGCCCCTGGAGGAGGCTCAGGCTGTGCGGGAGCCCACCGCAGGGGGGGAGCTCAGACATGGCGGGCTGCAGGTCCCCAGCCCTGCCCCACTGGGACGCAACTAAGGCCCCACGAGAATTTGAGTGCGGGGCCAGCCAGTTGGCACTGCTGGGGGACCCGGCACAACCCCCAGAGCTGCTGGCCCGGGTGCTAAGCCCCTCACTGCCCTGGGCCTGCGGAGCCAGCCGGCCTCTCCATGCATCAGGCCAGCTGCACCCATGGGGCCAGCCATGCCCATGCTTGCCTCCCGAAACTCACACCAGCCTGCCAGCGCAGCCTTGGTTCCCACTGGTGCCTCTCCCTCCACACCTCCATGCAAGCAGCGGGAGGAGGCTCCGGCCTCAGCCAGCTCAGAGAGGGGCTCCCATGGTGCCGTGATGGGTTGAAGGGCTCCTCAAGTGTGACCAGAGTGGAAACTGAGGCTGGAGGCGCTGAGAGTGAGGGCTGCTAGCAAATTGTCAGCTCTCACTAGCACAGCAGTCTGAGATCTAACTGCAAGGTGGCAGCAAGGCTGGGGGAGGAGCGTCTGCCATTGCTGAGGCTTGAGTAGGTAAACAAAGCCTTAGGGAAGCTCGAACTGGGTGGAGCCCCCTGCAGATCAAGGAGGCCTGCCTGCCTCTGTAGACTCCACCTCTGGAGACAGGGCATAGCCAAACAAAAGGCAGCAGAAACCTCTGCAGATTTAAATGTCCCTGTCTGATAGCTTTGAAGAGAGTAGTGGTTCTCCCAGCATGGAGTTTGAGATCTGAGAACGGACAGACTGTCTCCTCAAGTGGGTCCCTGACCCCCAAGTAGCCTAACTGGGAGGCATCCCCCAGTAGGGGCAGACTGACACCTCACACAGTCGGGTACCCTTCTGAGACAAAGCTTCCAGAGGAACAATCAGACAGCAACATTTGCTGTTCAGCAATATTCACTCTTCTACAGCCTCCACTGCTGATACCCAGGCAAACAGGGTCTGGAGTGGACCTCCAGCAAACTCCAACAGACCTGCAGCTGAGTGTCCTGACTGTTAGAAGGAAAACTAACAAACAAAAAGTTCATCCACACCAAAATCCCATCTGTACGTCACCATCATCAAAGACCAAAGGTAGATAAAACCACAAAGGTGTGGAAAAAACATAGCAGAAAAGCTGAAAATTCTAAAAATCAGAGCGCCTCTCCCCCTCCAAAGGAATGCATCTCATCACTAGCAACATAACAAAGCTGGATGGAGAATGACTTTGATGAGTTGAGAGAAGAAGGCTCCAGATAATCAGACTTCTCCGAGCTAAAGGAGGAAGTTCAAACCCATCGCAAAGAAGCTAAAAACCTTGAAAAAAGATTAGACAAATGACTAACTAGAATAACTTATGTAGAGAAGTCCTGAAATCACCGATAGAAGTGAAAACCATGGCACGAGAACTGTGTGGTGAATGCACAAGCTTCAGTAACTGATTTGATCAACTGGAAGAAAGGGTATCAGTGACTGAAGATCAAATAAATGAAACAAAGTGAGAAGAGAAGTTTAGAGAAAAAAGAGTAAAAAGAAATGAACAAACCCTCCAAGAAATATGGGACTATGTGGAAAGACCAAATCTATGGCTGATTGGTGTACCTGAAAGTGACAGGGAGAATGGAACCAAGTTCGAAGACACTCTGCAGGATATTATCCAGGAGAACTTCCCCAACCTAGAAAGGCAGGCCAATGTTCAAATTCAGGAAATACAGAGAATGTCACAAGATGCTCCTCGAGAAGAGTGACTCCAGGACACATAATTGTCAGATTCATCAAAGTTGAAATGAAGGAAAAAGTGTTAAGGGCAGCCAGAGAGAAAGGTTGGGTTACCCACAAAGGGAAGCCAATCAGACTAACAGTGGATCTCTTGGCAGAAACTCTGCAAGCCAGAAGAGAGTGGGGGCCAATATTCAACATCTTTAAGAAAAGAATTTTCAACCTAGAATTTCATATTCAGTCAAATTAGGCTTCATAAGTGAAGGAGAAATAAAATGCTTTACAGATAAGCAAATGCTGAGAGACTTTGTCACCACCAGGCCTGCCCTACAAGAGCTCCTGGAGGAATCACTAAACATGGAAAGGAACAACCGGTACCAGTCACTGCAAAAACATGCCAAAATGTAAAACCATCGATGCTAGGAAGAAACTGCATCAACTAATGAGCAAAATAACCAGCTAACATCATAATGACAGGATCAAATTCACACATAACAATATTAACCTGAAATGTAAATAGGCAAAATGCTCCAATTAAAAGACACACACTGGCAAATTGGATAAAGAATCAAGACCCATCAGTGTGCTGTATTCAGGAGACCCATCTCATGTGCAGAGACACACATAGGCTCAAAATAAAGGGATGGAGGAAGATCTACCAAGCGAATGGAAAACAAAAAGAGGCAGGGGTTCCAATCCTAGTCTCTGATAAAACAGACTTTAAACCAACAAAGTTCAAAAGAGACAAAGAAGGCCATTATATAATGTAAAGGGATCAATTCAACAAGAAGAGCTAACTATCCTAAATATATATGCACCCAATACGGGAGCACCCAGATTCATAAAGCAAGTCCTTAGAGACTTACAAAGAGACTTAGACTCCCACACAATAATAATGGGAGATTTTAACACCCCACTGTCAACATTAGAGAGATCAACAAGACAGAAAGTTAACAAGGATATCCAGGAATTGAACTCGGCTCTGCACCAACCGGACCTAATAGACATCTACAGAACTCTCCACCCCAAATCAACAGAATAGACATTCTTCTCAGTACCACATTGCACTTATTCCAAAACTGACCACATAGTTGGAAGTAAAGCACTCCTCAGCAAATGTAAAAGAACAGAAATTATAACAAACTGTCTCTCAGACCATAGTGCAGTCAAACTAGAACTCAGGATTAAGAAACTCACTCAAAACTGCTCAACTACATGGAAACTGAACAACCTTCTCCTGAGTGACTACTGGCTATATAACAAAATGAAGGCAGAAATAAAAATGTTCTTTGAAACCAATGAGAACAAAGACACAACATACCGGAATCTCTGGGGCACAATTAGAGCAATGTGTAGAGGGAAATTTATAGCACTAAATGCCCACAAGAGAAAGCAGGAAAGATCTAAAATGGACATGCGAACATCACAATTAAAAGAACTAGAGAATCAAGAGCAAACACATTCAAAAGCTAGCAGAAGGCAAGAAATAACTAAGATCAGAGAGAACTGAAGGAGATAGAGACACAAAGAAACCCTTCAAAAAACCAATGAATCCAGTAGCTGGTTTTTTGAAAAGATCAACAAAATTGATAGACCGCTAGCAAGACTAATAAAGAAGAAAAGAGAGAAGAATCAAATATACACACAAAAAAAAATGATAAATGGGATATCACCACCGACCCCACAGAAATTCAAACTACCATCAGAGAATACTGTAAACACCTCTACGGAAATAAACTAGAAAACCTAGAAGAAATGGATAAATTCCTGAACACATACACTCTCCCAAGACTAAACCAGGAAGAAGTTGAATCCCTGAATAGACCGATAACAGGCTCTGAAATTGAGGCAATAATTAATAGCCTAGCAACCAGAAAAAGTCCAGGACCAGACGGATTTGCAGCCGAATTCTACCAGAGGTACAAGGAGGAGCTGGTACCATTCCTTCTGAAACTATTCCAATGAATAGAAAAACAGGAAATCCTCCCTAACTCATTTTATGAGGCCAAAATCATCCTGATACCAAAGCCTGGCAGAGATACAACAAAAAAAGAGAATTTTAGACCAATATCCCTGACATCGATGTGAAAATCCTCAATAAAATACTGGCAAACCGAATCCAGCAACACATCAAAAAGGTTATCCACCATGATCAAGTGGGCTTCATCCCTGGGAAGCAAGTCTGGTTCAACATACACAAATCAACAAACGTAATCCATCACATAAGCAGAACCACCAACAAACACCACATGATTATCTCAATAGATGCAGAAAAGGCCTTTGACAAAATTGAATAGCTCTTCCTGATAAAAACTCTCAATTAACTAGGTATTGATGAAACGTATCTCAAACTAATAAGAGCTACTTATGACAAACCCACAGCCAATATCCTACTGAATTGGCAAAAACAGGAAGCATTCCCTTTGAAAACTGGCACAAGACAAAGATGCACTCTCTCATGACTCTTATTCAACATAGCATTGGATGTTCTGGCCAGGTAAATCAGGAAAGAGACAGAAATAAAGAGTATTCAAATAGGAAAAGAGGAAGTCAAATTATCCCTGTTTGCAGATGACATGATTGTATATTTAGAAAACCCCATGGTCTCAGACCAAAATCTTCTTAAGCTGATAAGCAACTTCAGCAAAGTCTCAAGATACAAAAATCAATGTGCAAAAATCACAAGAATTCCTATACACCAATAACAGACAAACAGAGAGCCAAATCATGAGTGAAATCCCATTCACAATTGCTACTAAGAGAATAAAATACATAGGAATCCAACTTACAAGGGATGTGAAGGACCTCTTCAAGGAGAACTACAAACCACTTCTCAAGGAAATAAGAGAGAACACAAACAAATGAAAGAATATTCCATGCTCGTCGATAGGAAGAATCAATATCGTGAAAATGGCCAAATTGCCCAAGGTAATTTATAGATTCCATGCTATCCCCATCAAGCTACCATTGCCTTTCTTCACACAATTGGAAAAAACTACTTTAATCTTCATATGGAACCTAAAAAGAGCCCGCATAGCCAAGACAATTCTAGATAAAAACAACAAAGCTAGAGGCATCATACTACCTGACTTCAAACTATACTACAGGGCTACAGTAACCAAAACAGCATGGTACTGGTACCAAAATAGAGATATAGACCAATGGAACAGGACAGAGACCTCAGAAAGAACACCACACATCTACCACCATCTGATCTTTGACAAACCTGACAAAAACAAAGAATGGGTAAAGAATTCCCTATTTAAGAAATGGTACAGGTAAAACTGGATAGCCATATGCAGAAAGCTGAAGCTGGACCCCTTTCTTACACCTTATACAAAAATTAACTCGAGATGGATTAAAGGGTTAAACATAAGACCTAAAACCATAAAATCCCTAGAAGAAAACCTAGGCAATACTATTCAGGATATAGGCATGGGCAAGGACTTCATCACTCAAACACTAAAAGCAATTGCAACGAAAGCCAAAATTGACAAATGGTATCTAATTAAACTAAAGAGCTTCTGCACAGTGAAAGAAACTATCATCAGAGTGAACAGGCAACCTACAGAATGGGAGAATATCTTTGCAATCTATTTATCTGATAAAGGGCTAATATCCAGAAGCCACAAGGAACTTAAACAAACTTACAAGAAAAAAACAAACAAGCTCATCAAAAAGTGAGCAAAGGATATGGACAGACACTTCTCAAAAGAAGACATTTATTCAGCCAACAAACATATGATAAAAAGCTCATCATCACTGGTCATCAGAGAAATGCAAATCAAAGGCACAATGAGATACCATCTCACTCCAGTTAGAATGGCGCTCATTAAAAAGTCAGGAAACAGCAGATGCTGGAGAGGATATGGAGAAATAGAAATACTTTTACACTGTTAGTGGGAGTGTCAATTAGTTCAATTAGTTCAACCATTGTGGAAGACAGTGTGATGATTCCTCAAGGATCTAGAACTAGAAATTCCATTTGACCCAGCAATCCTATTTCTGGGTATATACCCAAAGGATTATAAATTATTCTACTATAAAGACACATGCACACATACGTTTATTGCAGCACTATTCACAATAGCAGACTTGGAACCAACCCAAATGTCCATCAGTGATAGACTGGATAAAGAAAATGTGGCACATATATACCATGGAATACTCTTCAGCCCTAAAAATGATGAGTTCATTTCCTTTGAAGGGACATGGATGAAGCTGGAAACCATCATTCTTAGCAAGTTAACACAGGAACAGAAAACCAAACACTGCATGTTCTCACTCATAAGTGGGAGTTGAACAATGAGAACACATGGACACAAGGAGGGGAACGTCACACACCGAGGCCTGTCAGAGGGTGAAGGGCTAGTGGAGGGATACCATTAGGAGACATACCTAATGTAGATGACAGGTTAATGATTGCAGCAACCCACCATGGAACAGGTATACCTATGTAACAAAACTGCACGTTCTGCACATTTATCCCAGAACTTAAAGTATAATTAAATAATAATAATTTGGGGGCATGCAAGTAGCTGTCTTTCAGATTCTACTTTGATGTACATATTCTGAGAGAATTAAACCTGTCAAAGAAACCTTGACTTTCAATGGCAGGCACTGGATTTGACCCTAATAATGTGTTTTGGGGTAAGCCTACTTCATGTTCTCAACGTGTCTGCAGTAGTCATTATAATGTGAACTTCCTAAAGTTCATGTGCAAAGTTGAGTTCATTGTTTAATATTCAACAAGGATTATTGCAGTAAGATGGTATGAAAATATTAGATATGTGTCCTCACTGGTGGTATTATCTAAGTTGCAACACATTTTAACTGGCTGCTGATCTCACCCACCATGCCTGCATTTTATCTCTGTCTCATGGTCTGCAACCTTGGAAGCTTTGAACTTAGCTCAGAATCCTGGGCATCAAAAACATGTGGTTCTAATGGCTAGACAGAGAATGAGAGTAAAAGGATCTTGCCCATGGTCAAGTGAGTAAACGGCAGATTTGGAGGGGTGTCTGGACTCCGTGATAACTTCATTCTGACAATACTGTTCCAGTTGTCCCTTCATTTCCTCCTAATCCCATGTCTGGTCTGATCTGGCTGTTTCCCACCTTCCAATTCCTGCCTTCTCCAATGCTCCCTTCCATAGGTCACTCTGTGGCTCAGAGACCCTGCTTAACAAATGCCCAACCTTTTAATTTTTTGTTCAGTGAAATTTGAACTCATGTCTCCCCTTCTTGATAAAAAGAAAATACGTTATATAATACACGCCTACTCTATAACTCTTGTCCTCTCTCTTGGCAACTACTAAACTATTTTCGTATTGAGCAAACGTTTATGGAAGGACTGCCAAGACTCAGGTACCAGGCTTGGTAATATCCCCCGTTCTCTCTAGTCAAAGCCAGCACCAGCCAGACTTGCAGATCTAGGTCCCAAGCCCACTGCAGGTCACAGGCCAGGGTCTGATCTCCTCTGGGCTCCTTTAGGAGGGAAAGAGAATCATTAACATCCATTTTATAAATGGGGCAACTGAGGCTGAGGGGGTTTAAATAACTCATACACAGCCTACACATCAGTCATATTCTGAGGATCGCTACTTGCTCTCTTCTCTCTGCAGAATGAGAAAAGATGTCTCTGGAGTCCATAGAAAGCCCAGGGGCCTGGCTGGGTGTGGTGGCCCATGCCTGTAATCCCAGTGCTTTGGGAGGCCGAGGCAGGGAGATCACCTGAGCTCAGGAGTTCAAGACCAGTCTCGACAACATGGCAAAACCCCATCACTTCTAAAAATACAAAAAAAATTTAGCTGGGCATGGTGGTGCATGCCTCTAATCTCAGCTACTTGGGAGGCTGAGGCACAAGAACTGCTTGAGCCCAGGAGGCAGAGGTTGCAGTGAGCTGAGATTGTGCCGGCGCACTCCAGCCTGGGCAACAGAGCAAGACTCCATCTCAAAAACAAAAACAAACACAAACACAAACAAAGAAACAAAAGTAGAAAGCCTGGGGGCCACCTTTGTCAGGTTCCCAGCCACACATTTTCTGGTCCTCCTCTGTCTCTGGTATCTTCTCACAGGTTCTTAATTCTTTGTGGTTGCACAAAGTCAAAATCCCAGAAAAGTTACCACTTCACACCCGCTCAGATGGCTATTTTTTTAAAAAGGAAGATAAGAAGTGTTGACAAGAACGTGGAGAAATTGGAATTCTCACCCATTGTGGTTGAGAACGTAATACGGTGCTGCCGCTATGGAAAACATCTTGGAGGTTCCTCAAAAAGTTAAACAGAATTTCTATGTGACCCAGCAATTCTCCTCCAAGTTATATATCTAAGAGGATTAAAAACAGTTACTTAAATACATGGACTCACATATTCCTAACAGTCCAATTCACAATAGCCGAAAGGTCCAAATAGCCCATATGTCCATCGATGGATGGATAAATAAATTGTGGTCTATCCATACAACGGAATATTATTTGGCCATAAACGGAATGAGAGTACTGACACATGCTACAGAATGGATGAACCTCAAAAATATTCTATGAAGTGAAGGCCAGAAACAAAAGTCCATATATTGTATCATATAAAATATCCAGAAGAGAGAAACCTACAGAGACAGAACGTGCAACAGTGCATGCCAGGGTCTGCGGGGAGGGGAGGGTGGGGAGAAACTGCTCAACTGGTACAGGCTTTATTTTGGAATGATGGGAACGTTTTGCAACTAGATAGAGGTAGTGATTGCAGAACACAGAATGTACTGAATTCCACTGATTTGTTCACCTTAAAATGGTTAATTTTCAGTCCTCAGATTGGACAATCATTAAAAAATGGTTAATTTTATGTTATGTGAATTCTACCTCTACACATATTTTAAATCTCAGAAATATACACTAGCAGACATGGGACATGTCACCATGGTGCCTGCCAAGCCCAGTGATGTTATCTGGCGCCCCACCCAACCTAAAGCCTCTTGTTGACTGGTGGAGGGTAAAACATTTGCCCTAAAAGTATAAGATCCACGTGCTGGAATGATTCCTGGCCAGATGGCTTCTTTATTAGCAGTAATTAAAACTGTGTCAGTACAGACAGTGTACCTTGCAACCAAGAAATGACTCAACAATGATAATAAGGGTTAAGCTGGGCCATGTAGGTTTCCTGCACCCACCAACTCATCATTCACATTAGGCGTTTTTCCTAATGCTATCCCTCCCATAGTCCCCCACCCCCTGATAGGCCCTGGTGTGCAATGCTCCCCGCCCTGTGGCCAACTGTTCTTTGTTTGATTCCCACCTATCAGTGAGAACATGCGGTGTTTGGTTTTCTGTGAGAGCTTGCTGAAAGTGAAGGATTCCAGCTTCATCCATGTGCCTGCAAAGAACATGAACTCATCCTTTTTTATGGCTGCATAGTATTTCAAGGTGTACATGTGCCACATTTTCTTAATCCAGTCTATCATTGATGGACATTTGGGTTGGTTCCAAGTCTTTGCTATAGTGAATATTGCCACAATATACATACGTGTGCATGTGTCCTTATAGTAGCATGATTTGTAATCCAGTGGGTATATACCAGTAATGGGATGGCTGAGTCAAATAGTATTTCTAGTTCTAGCTCCTTGAGGAATCGCCACACTGTCTTCCACAACAGTTGAACTAATTTACACTCCCATCGACAGTGTAAAAGTTTTCCTATTTCTCCGCATCCTCTCCAGCATCTGTTGTTTCCTGACTTTTTAATGATCGCCATTTTAACTGGTGTGAGATGGTATCTCATTGTGGTTTTGATTTGCATTTCTCTGATGACCAGTGATGATGAGCATTTTTTCATGTGTCTGTTGGCTGCATAAATGTCTTCTTTTGGAAAAGTCTGTTCATATCCTTTGCCCACTTTTTGATGGGGTTGTTTGGTTTTTTCTTGTAAATTTGTTTGAGTTCTCTCTAGATTCTGGATACCCCTTTGTCAGAGGGGTGGATTGCAAAAATTTTCTCCCATTCTGTTAGGTTGCCTGTTCACTGTGAAGGTAGTTTCTTTTGCTGTGCAGAAGCTCTTTACTTTAATTGGATCTCATTGGTCTATTTTGGCTTTTGTCGCCATTTCTTTTGGTGTTTTAGTCATGACGTCCTTGCCTATGCCTATGTCCTGACTGGTATTGCCTAGGTTTTCTTCTAGGGTTTGTATGGTTTTAGGTCTTACGTTTAAGCCTTTAATCCATCTTGAGTTAATTTTTGTATAAAGTGTAAGGAAGGGATACAGTTTCAGCTTTCTACATACAGCTAGTCAGTTTTCCCAGCACCATTTATTAAACAGAGAATTCTTTCCCCATTTCTTGTTTATGTCAGGTTTGTCAAAGATCAGATGGTTGTAGACGTGTGGTGTTCTTTCTGAGACCTCTTTTCTGTTCCATTGGTCTATATCTCTGTTTTGGTACCAGTACCATGCTGTTTTGGTTACTGTAGCCTTGTAGTACAATTTGAAGTCAGGTAGCGTGATGCCTCCAGCTTCGTTATTTTTCCTTAGGATTGTCTTGGGAATGTGGGCTCTTTTTTGGTTCCACATGAAGTTTAAAGTAGTTGTTTTTTCCAATTCTGTGAAGAAAGTCACTGGTAGCTTAATGGGGGTGGCACTGAATTTATAAATTACCTTGGGCAGGATAGCCATTTTCACGATATTGTTTCTTCCTATCCATGAACATGGAATGTTCTTCCATTTGTTTGTGTCCTCTTTTATTTCGTTGAGCAGTGGTTTGTAGTTCTCCTTGAAGAGATCCTTCACATTCCCTGTAAGCTGGATTCCTAGGTATTTTATTCTCTTATTAGCAATTGTGAATGGGAGTTCACTCATGATTTGGCTCTCTTTCTGTTATTGGTGTATAGGAATGCTTGTGATTTTTGCGCATTAATTTTGTATCCTGAGACTTTGCTGAAGTTGCTTATCAGCTTAAAAGGATTTGGGGCTGAGAAGATGGGGTTTTCTAAATATACAATCATGTCATCTGCAAACAGGGACAATTTGACTTCCTCTTTTTCTAATTGAATACCCTTTATTTCTTTTTCTTGCCTGATTGTCCCTGCCAGAACTTCCAATACTATGTTGAATAAGAGTCGTGAGAGAGGGCATCCTTGTCTTGTGCCGGTTTTTCAAAGGGAATGCTTGTGGTTTTTGCCCATTCAGTATGATTTTGGCTGTGGGTTTGTCATAAATAGCTCTTATTATTTTGAGATACGTTCCATAAATACCTAGTTTGTTGAGAGCTTTTAGCAGAAAGGGCTGTTGAATTTTGTCAACGGCCTTTTCTGCATCTATTGAGACAATCATGTGGTTTCTTTCTCGTTGGTTTCTTTGGTGATGGATTATGTTTATTAATTTGCTATGTTGAACCAGCCTTGCATCCCAGGGATGAAGCCGACTTGATCGTGGTTGATAAGCTTTTTGATGTGCTGCTGGATTCAGTTTGCCAGTATTTTATTGAGGATTTTCACATCGATATTCATCAGGGATATTGGTCTAAAATTCTCTTTTTTTGTTGTGTGTCCACCAGGCTTTGGTATCAGGATGATGCAGTCCTCATAAAATCAGTAGGGAGAATCCCTCTTTTTCTATTCATTGGAATAGTTTCAGAAGGAATGGTACCAGCTCCTCCTTGTACCTCTGGTAGAATTCGGCTGTGAATCCATCTGGTCCTGGACATTTTTTTGGTTGGTAGGCTATTAATTATTGCCTCAGATCCTGTTACTGGTCTATTCAGAGATTCAACTTCCTTCGGTTTAGTCTTTGGAGGGTGTGTGTATCCAGGAATTTATCCATTTCTTCTAGATTTCCTAGTTTATTTGCATAGAGGTGTTTATAGTATCCTCTGATGGTAGTTTGTATTTCTGTGAGAGTGATGGTGATATCCCCTTTATCATTTGTTATTGAGTCTATTTAATTCTTCTCTCCTTCCTTCTTTATTAGTCTTGCTAGTGGTCTATCAATTTTGTTGATCTTTTCAAAAAACCAGCTCCTGGATTCATTGATTTTTTTAAAGGGGTTTTTGTGTCTCTACCTCCTTCAGTACTGCTTGGATAGTTATTTCTTGCCTTCTTTAGCTTTTGAATGTGTTTGCTCTTGTTTCTCTAGTTCTTTTAATTGTGATGCTAGGGTGTCGATTTTGGATCTTTCCTGCTTTCTCTTGTGGACATCTAGTGCTATAAATTTCCCTCTACACACTGCTTTAAATGTGTCCCTGAGACTCTGGTACTTTGTGTCTTTGTTCTCATTGGTTTAAAGAATATCTTTATTTCTGTCTTCATTTCATTATGTACCCAGTAGTCATTCAGGAGCACGTTGTTCAGTTTGCATGTAGTTGTGTGGTTTTGAATGAGTTTCTTAATCCTGAGTTCTAACTTGACTGCACTCTTGTCTGAGAGACAGTTTTTTGTGATTTCTGTCCTTTTACATTTGCTGAGCAGTGCTTTACTTCCCATTACCTGGTCAATTTTAGAATAAGTGTGATGTGATGCTGAGAAGAATGTATATTCTGTTGACTTGGGGTGTAGAGTTCTGCAGATGTCTGTTTGGTGCACTGGGTGCAGAGCTGAGTGGACATGAACAATTTATCAAGAAAGAAACACAGCTATCAAATTTACAGAAATATTCAACCTTGTTTATAATAAAGTGGCCGGCCTCAATGGTTCATTCCTGTAATCGCAGTCATTTGCAAGGGTGAGACAAGAGGATCACTTGAGGCCACAAGTTCAAGACCATCCTAGGCAAGTCAGTTTGAGACCAGACTTCATCTCTAGCAAACATCAAAAAATGAACCACTCACGGTGGTGCATGCCTGTAGTCCCAGCTCCTCAAGAGGCTGAGGCAGGAGGATTCCTTGAGCCTGGGAGGTTGAGGTGGCAGTGAACCATGATTGTGCCATTGCATTCCAGCCTCGGCAATGCAGCAAGACTCTTTCTAAACAATCATAACGATAATAATAATAATAATAATAATAATAATAAAGAAAAGGGTTGGGATGCCATTTCTTGTTTATTCAATACATAATGTTAAAAGCAATTTCTACTTTTCTATTTTTTTATTACTAAAAAAATCGGCACCATTCTCGCAGCCTGAAATGCTTCTCAGCTTCCCTTTTTCTGTCCAAACACTTCTCTGTCTATGATAATGCAAACAGTCACTCCTTTAGGAAGACTTCACCCTGGGTAGTTCCAGATCCCCTTATTTCTGCCTTCCCAGAACTCCTGGTGTCTCCCCAGTTCCCTCGGTGTGATGAAGTACCCCCACCTTGGGTCTCAGCATGACTCCTTCTGTGAAGGTCTTATTCACATTTTCCCTTATGGCTCTGTTCCCCTGTGTTGTGTCATAGCACTGGGCAGAGTAGAGACCCATTCACACTGATAGAGAGGGCCCATGGTTCTGGAGATAACCATGTAACCAATCAGAATAGGGCATTGAGGGCTGGGTGTCAGGCATGGGCTGCACTTGGGTGGGCAGGCCCCCTGGAAAGTCACTGGATTTGGCAAGCTTCCTAGTAATATGTCTCCCTGGGATCCTCTTGGAACTTCATGCAAAAATGCTGGATGCTGGTTTATTCTGGAGAGTTGCTTCATTCTTCTCATTTGATAGTCAAAGAAACTCATGTCCCAACTAAAGGTCATAAACTCCAGTTTGCAAACTGAGATAATCTCAGCTGAATGAACTTGCTGACCCTCTGCTTTCCTGCAGCCTCTGGGTGCCCTTGAAATCATGTCAGTTCAAGCAGCCCCATGAGGCATTACAATGTTTAATTATTTCAGTGATTATTAAACCTTGCCCTGTGTTGACCCCAGGTGAATGACAAGCTGGACTTCTGACAAGGACAAGCTATGATATTCTTTTCCATTACAGAAAAAGTAAGTTAATTGATAGGATGTTTTTGTTTAAAAAATGTTACTAGTTTTAAAGGTAATTTGTGCACATGGTAAACATTAAGAAGGTATACCAGGACAATGCTTTTATACTACTAAGAATAATGTTTTATCTAAGTTTTTTTGGTAGATGCTTTCATCAGATTAAGAAAATTCCCTGCTATTAGTTGTTGAAGGTTTTTTATATCATAAATGGGAGTTGAATATTATCATATATTATTAATATATTATTACTGAACTATCAAAGGCTCTTCCTAAAACAATTGAGATGATCTTATAATTGTTCTCCTTTAATCTGTTGATGAAATTATTGGTATTTATACTTTTTCTCTGTTAACTATTCTTGAGTCTCAGGTTTAAATTCAACGTGGTCATGGTGTATCATCTTTGATCACTGCTGTCTCTGGCTTGGTACTATTTTGTTCAGGATTTTTGCGCTGATGCTCATGAATGAGACTGGCATGCCATCTTCCTTTGCGGTCCTGATTTTTTTCTGATTTGGATCATGTGGCCCTCATGGAATGAGTTGGGCATGATGCCTTCTTTTTCATGTCTCTGGATAGATGGAACATTTTGGAGTCTCTCCAGATGGCCCTCAATGGTCCCTGCCTCCTCATTGTTAGGCCCCTGGGCAGCCCCTTCTCATTTCTGGTAGGCCCAGGAACCTGTGGGTCTTATGTTTGTTTGTTTGTTTGTTTGTTTGTTTTTGAGTTGGAGTCTCGCTCTGTCACCCAGGCTGGAGTTGGAGTGCAATGGCCTGATCTCGTCTTACTGCAAACTCCACCTCCTGGGTTCAAGTGATTCTCCTGCCTCAGCCTCCTAAGTAGCTGGGATTACAGGTGCCCATCACCACACCTGGTGAATTTTTGTATTTTTAGTAGCGACAGTGTTTCACAATATAGGCCATTCTGGACTCTTGGCCAGGCTGCTCTCGAATTCCTGACCTCATGATCTGCCTGCCTCAGACTCCCAAAGTGCTGAGGTTACAGGAGTGAGCCTCCACACCCAGTGAACCTGTGGTTTTTAAAAGCTCCCCATGCATGTGAATGCTGTGAGCATCCTGGGATGACAGCCACTGCGTGTTTGGCTGTTAAAACTGTGAGAAACCACCAGTGGGACCCTCTCCAGAACTTGCCTGCTGACGTCATAGAAGAGGCTTCTTGGGGAGATGATGCCCTGGTTGACCCCTGAAGAATGGTTAGGAATGCAGCAGATGGAAGCTGGGTTTGACCCACTCTATGCTAACGAACAACTTGTATGGACACAAGGAGACATGGACATATCATATTTGTAGAGCCTGAGGAATGGCCAATCACACCATTTGCTTAAAATATTGTGTACATTTGGAGAAGTGGACTGAGACAGGCTAAAGAAGCTGACAGTGGCAAGATGAGAAAGGGTCTTGTGTTACTTCCTAGAGATACTTAGATTTTATCCTGTAGGTGATAGGAGCATTTGGAGGGACTGAAGCCAAGGAAACATGCTTCAAGATCCATGTTTTTTGAGATGCTGTCTGGTGGTTGAGTCAGGAATTCCCTGGATAAGTCCTGCCCAGGGTCAGGCAAAACAAGTTAGGAGGTTACTGAAATAAGGAGTATGAGAAATAGTGTAGGTTTTTCTGATGTTTGGTAACACATCTCATGACGATCTTCATTTCATTCACCAATTTCCTGTTTCATTTATTCCCTTCCATGTGCTCATTTGAGATTTGCCCCACATTCTTATATTTCTCTTTGACATGTTGGTTTCATCACCTTTTACTTTTTGCTTTCCTGGAAACACAAATGATTCTGATTGCGACATGTCGGAATTATTTGCAACATTACCCTTTCTGCTGAAACCATGAACTCACTGAATACACAATTTACTGAAGTGTAGGATGCACATGTTGTTTCCATGGTCACAACTAGCTCTGTAGCATTTTATAACTACATTGGCAGTGTGCTGGGAGGTGTAGAGGGAAATATTTATCTCATGTGTGGCTGACACAACCTGCCAAGTTGTTTTAGGAGCCTCCTTGGAATCCCAGCAAGAATGCCCCTGGCACAATTTGTAATCCCAATGTCCTTCTCCATGCCCTGGCTTCATGGCTTAGTCACTTCTGAAGTCTCTTTCTAACTGTCTGTTTCCACATCTGTAAAGTATGAGTTAAATCATTCTAACACTACTCATCTTACAAAGTTTTCTTGCTGATATTAAGAGTGTTGGGAAAGAACTGTATAAATTGTGAACTGCCATGGCGGTGTTAGTTGTTACTTTATCAAGAAATAGACACTCTAGAGTGAAGTAGAGAGCAAACAGTTATGATTAGGTCCTCCTCTTCTTCGTGTTTTTTTTTTTTTTTTTATTACAAAGAAAGGTTTAATTGACTCACAGTTCCGTATGCTTGGGGAGGCCTCAGGAAACTTACAATCATGTCAGGAGGCAAAGTGGAAGAAGGTACCTTCTTCACAAGGCAGCAGGAGAGAGAGAGCTCCTCTTCTTTTTTGTCATAAAGTCTACAGAAGTGCTTATACTTCAGGGCAAGGGCAGGCATGGAGAAGAAAGGACATTGCTTCACCCCAGCCCTCACTGACAAGTTTGCTAGGGGACTTCACTTTTTCCCAGTGTAGGGGCAGGGCTGTGGCCACTACCCATTCAAAAGGCCTGGGCTGCATTGCTAGTTCCCCACTACCTCTGTGGGACCTTGGACAAAGCTGGGCCTGTGTCAAAGATTATGACCCTGGGCTCTCAAACTAGAAGATCTAAATATGAATCCTGGCTCTGCTAGAGCAATTAGTGATGTAACTTTGGATGGGTCAGTTAACCTTCCCGTGGCTTAGTTTGCTCATCTGCAAAATAGGGATCATAACAATATCAATACCATGGGGTTGTTGGACAGATTGAATCAGTTAATACAGGGCAAGTACTTAGCATGACACATATTCACTATCATTTCCTTGGGTAAGAGCTGTCCGTGAGTGGGTGTGACAATGTGTGAAACCCTTTCTCTGCAATCTCAGTTAAGAAACCAATCCAGAATTTGAAGTTCAGGGTCTAAATGGGTGGCTGTCTTCTCCCAGTTCCATCCTATCCCACCTTGCTCTTCCTCCTGCTCACAGGAGCTGTTGTCCTTGATTAGGCTGGAAGACCTGGTGGACCCTAGGTGATCTATAAGAGAAGGAGAATAGAGGACAGGGAATGTCTTCGAAAATCCTAGAGGGACACAGAGGCTGAGAGGCAGGCAGTCCTGCAGGGGTCTTCTGAAAGGGACAAAGAGGACCTTGGTCTTCATAGGCCAATTCTGGTCAATTTCCCCCATGAACAGATGAGGAAACAGGCCCAGGAATATCCAAGGTCTCACACTTTCCATCTGTCAAGTCCTGTTGATTCTGTTGTGTTCATGTCTTTCAAAGAGAGATACAGTTTAGGGAAAGAAAGGAGGATCAACTGTGTCTGACACCATTAAGAGCTTAAGTAAAGAGTTCTTTTACATTATATCATTTATCCCAATTTGTAATTCAGTATAATTTGTGTGGCTGTTTGCTATCTCTTTCTCCTATTAGAGAGCTAACTTCATAAGGGCAAGGATTCTGATTCTTTAATATTTAGTGCTTGCCACATGCCCTGAATACAGCAAGTACACAGGCTAACCAACATACAGTGGCTTCGAAGTAAGGCACCTACCTCATCCCGTACCTAGAGTACATGTCCATGGACCTGTCACTCTCCTCAACACCACCTCCAAGCATGAGGCCCAAAAGCATTAGCTACTCCCCTTCTCCAGCCACCAAAACTTAAAGGCCAGGTGTGGTGGCTCCCATCTGAAATCCCAGAACTTTAGGAGACAGCAGCAAGAGGATCACTTGAGGCTGGGAATTTGAGATGAGCCTGGGCAACATAGCTAGACCCCATCTGTTCTACAAATTAGCTGGACATGGTCGCAAGCCTGTAGTACCAGTTACTAAGGAGGCTGAGGTAGGAGGATCACTTGAATCAGAAGGTGGAAGCAACAGTGAGCTATAACCACAACACTGAACTCCAGCCTGAGTAACAGAGTGAGACCCTGCCTCAAAACAATTTTTAAAATAAATAAATAAAAACAAAATTTAGATACCACCTGGTCACCCTGACCTGCAAAATCAAGTTTGCCACTACTGAGAAGAATGGCGACTTGAGAGCTGAGTTACAGAGAAATAATCTTCCCCTTCTTTTTTTTGTTTGTTTACATCCTCAAGATCATGACCTGTGAAATTTGAATCTGATACACAAATCATTTCAGAGCAATGTTGCCTCCCCATACCACCAGCAATTCACTTGGCCACTGGAAGTCAGGACAAGCTTCCCAGAAGAGAGGTACCACTTGGGCTACCAATATAAAAGGATGAAAATATTGGAGTGACGGTGTTCCTTGCATCACTGAGTCCCTGGACAGCCTGTCCACTGATGCTTATATCTGAGCCTAGTGCTTCTCTGAATGTGGAGATTTAACTTTGACCCAATGAAACTAGACCAAGAAAGAAGAAAATTCTGTCGTTGTTGACAAGGACATTATATTTTTCATAGTTTTGTGATTATTTTTCCTTAGCTATACTATAATTATCTGCTTATTTGTCTCTTCTCCATGTGCTTAGGGTACAAAGTTGACAAAAACCAAGAATAATGTCTGAGGGCACAGCTTTAAAAAACATGATGAATGCTTTAATGCAGGAAATGAGTATGGGAGAGGCATGTGGTGGTTTCGTGTTCTTCAAATATATAGTATCTTCCTTGACACATTCAGTGCAGCTCTCAGTAGGCAAGTCCCTACATGTTAGAAGATGTTACCTTCTGTGGAATTAAGTGGCAGAACATACCTTCAATTATTTTCCTTTGCAGAACACCACCAATTGCATTAGTTAGGACACAGTGCTGGATGCATTTGAGTTCCAAGCAATGATTAGTCTATCACCATTGGTATAGACTACAAACAGTCAGACCACCTCCTGAAGTGTGTAAGGCAGGTAAATCTTCATCTTAGAATAAAAATCATCTTAGCCAAGTATGTGTTTTAGAGAGGAAAGAAGAAAACATATTCGTTTCCACAAGAGTTTTGTTTCTAAAAAAAAAAAAAAAAATAGGAAAGGCTCTGGGTTTAGGTGAGCTAATGAAGTTGTTGATAGTCATCAGATGACACTGGAATCTTTGCCTCTCTGAGTGTGTTTGTGCACCTCTCAGTGTGGGAACATAGAGAGGGAGATCCTCCAGCAATGCCACTGATATGGTCAGAAACTACATCTTTCTTTCTCCCTGTTGAGATGAGATGGAGTCCTTTGTTCTAGAAGACCACAGGGGTGCTGCTGGGAGTAACCCTTGAGACAGGAACACGAATCTTGACCAATTTGTGGTTGCAGCCTTGAGTCTCACTATTTCCCATGGTGATGCTTAGCAGGGAATGGCAGGTGCACCAGAGCAGCAGAGGACCTTCCATCTCCCTTCCTGTTAGCTTTTTATAATGTTTTATTGTGATCAGTAGCAGCTGGGAAGCTACTTGCAGTCACTGAGCCTCAGTTTCTACATCTGTAAACTGGGGATAGTAGCATGGCCCTATTTAATGTGCTCAGTGAAGCCACTGAAAGGAGACAGATATGTATCAGAATTCTCTGAACTTTCATCCTACTTATGGGGATTGTCAATCACCTTCCCATGTCTGTCCTGTGTTGGTTTGACACTTGTCACTTCTTAGGTACCTCTCTGTAGGGCTCCTTTATTCCAGGGATTCCACAGTTACGGCACATGCCTCCATCCAAGAATGTTTATGTGTCTCCTGCTTCACTAGGCTGTCCCCAAGGAAGATGTGGCTCTCAGCACACACCTGGCACAACACTATACATGATGTTCACGCACTTGGCCTAGAATCTGACACGGAATATGCATGATATTCACCCACTCATCCCAGGTGCCATGCAGCCCTGGAGGCTTAGGGGCCACAGGGATGGGAAAAGGTGCCTTTCTGGGGTGAGTATCAGTTTCTGCAGGAGGGCTGAGTGTGAGAAAGAATAAAGAGAGAAGGAAGTGCACAAGCACAGCTTAAACATCATCTGCTTCTACTGAGTTATAAGAACTCTGAGATTTTGTTTATTTGTCATGTAATCCACCATTCCTCAGGCCAAGCAGACACAGAACTTGGGTCTGAGTGATGATAATGAGCTGATATGATTTTCACTCCCTCATCACTGAGATCTCTCCCATCAGGAATGGGTCAGGGGGCTCACAGGTGGCAGCAACTGCTATTACAGGCCTCATCTCTAGCAACTCCTGGGGCCTGCTCTCCTCGCATTAGAAAATCCTCCACTTGTCAAAAAGGAAGCCATTTTCTTTGAATTCCAATTCCACCCCCAAGAAGCTGGGACCATTTATTGGAGTCCTTAACGCTGTGTGACCTGCAGTGACCGCTGCCCCATCGTTGCTGGCTGAGGTGGTTGGGGTCCACTTGGCCACCTGGGCAGCTGTTCTCTTCTCTCCTTTCTCTCCTACCGTTTCCAGACATGCAGCATATCCAGAGAGAAAGGGCCAGTCTTTGGGAAAGAACCTGTCTAACTTGCTGTCTACGGCAGGACTTTTGAAAGGTTCACAGGAAGCAGCACAAATTGATACTGTTCCACGAAGCCATCAGCTCCATCTCATTCATGCCCTGTCTCTTTTTTAGGGATCCTCTTGCCAACAGAATCACAGTGGACCTGCCTGAAAGTGCAGAGACAGCAGCTGAGGCACAGCCAAGAGATCTGGCTGTATTAATGACCTAAGAAGACGGAGTAGTCACCAGAAAGTCAGAGGAAGTGACACGCATGGGCCCAGCAAGCTCAGCTAAGTCAACTCCACCAGCCTTACTGGTAACCAACTGTGGGTACAGCACCCTGATAGGGACCAGAGCCATGACAGTGAATAAGACCAGACTATGCCCTTGAGGAGCTCACTTCTGCTAAGGGAAACAGGTGTGGAAACACACAATGGTGGTAAAGAGGAAAGAGGACAATAAGACTGCAAGAAGGGGATGGAAAGTACCCAGGAGAGGAAACGGTTAAATGTGTGTGAGGAAGTTGGTGAGGAAAGACTCTAAGAGAAGGCTCTGTCTGGCTGGGTTTGGAAGGATGTGTAGGAATCTTCTAGGGGGCACAGGCACACACCAGGCATAGATAAAAATCTGCAGGCATGGCTTGTTGGGATGAATTTCAAGTATTCTAGAATGAGGACAGCTATGGAGACAAGGGCAGGAGAGAGGAGATATAATAAATTTTATGCCAATGGCTCCACTTGAGTTTCTGATAAGAACCCAGAACCCTTGGACTCCCCAGTAACATTGATTGAGTTGTTTTTGATCCCTCATAGAATATGAACTCAAAGGAGGTCAGTGAGGGGGGTGTGTGTGTGTGTGATTCTTTGCCAACTGCCAAGGTGGAGAAGCCTCTTCCAACTGCAGGCAGAGTACAGGTGGCCCTGCTACTGGCTGCCACTCCAGCCCTGCCTCCTTCTCCAGCATATAAACAATCCAGCAGCCTCAGTGAATCACTGCTGTGCAGGGAAGGAAAGCTCCACGCACACAGCCCAGCAAACAGCAGCACACAACTGAAAGGAAGACTCGGAGGAGAGAGATAAGGAAGGAAAGTAGTGATGGATCTCATCCCAGACTTGGCCGTGGAAACCTGGCTTCTCCTGGCTGTCAGCCTGATACTCCTCTATCTGTGAGTAACTGTCCAGGCTCCTTTTCTCTGTTTCCTTGGACTTGGGCTGCTAATCAGGCCTCTCTTTCCCTTCTCTGTTTTGAAGATCAAAAAGGATGTTCAGGTCGGGTGCAGTGGCTCACACTTGTCATTCCAGCCCTTTGGGAGGCCAAGGCAGGTAGACTGCCTGAGGTCAGGAGTTCAAGACCAGCCTGGCTAACATGGTGAAACCCCATCTCTACTAAAATTACAAAAATTACCTGGGCTTGGTGGTGGATATCTGTGGTCCCAGCTACTTGGGAGGGTAAGGCAGGAGAATCGCTTGAACCCGGGAGGTGGAGGTTCCAGTGAACTGAGATCATGCCACTAAACTCCAGCCGGGGTAACAGAGTGAGACTCCATCTCAAAACAGAAAAAAAAGATTTTCAAGAAGTAGCTTAAGTGTTGGATGCTACAAACACAGGGGGGTTATGATGGATCTTTTGCAGATCTATAAAGGAATAAATAAGCATCTCCCCTGTCCATCTCTAGTGTCAAGAAGGGTTTAGGGACAGCACTGATTGAGGATAATCTAATTAACAATGGTTTGGACCCAGCTTACTAAACCAGAATTTGGATTTTACATTTTTCCCCTTAAGTTGCAGGAGAAGAGGATGAATCTTCTCACCGGTGGGATCCTGACATGCTAGGGCAGGTGGAGAGAAGAGCCACTCCCACTGTGTTTGCAGTGGAGGCTTCCCGCCTGTCACATTTTACTTCTAACTCAATTTCACTGTTATTGAGAGTAGGGAATCATGGTGACATGAAAATAGAAAATACAAACCTTGTTTTAATTCTTTCACCGAAAGGTTAGCAATTCGGTGAGTTGTGGTAACATGGTTTCCTCCTGCTGGCATTTTAACATGAATCGATATGACTTAAATTCATCCTTTTTAAAGCCAGACTTTTTTGGAGATACACTATTTCCAGCATGTTCCTCCTGGGTGATAAAAGAGAGCTATTAGTTCAGTATTGTGACAATAAATGTGTGTAAAATAACCTCACCTTTCCAAAATAACGTCAGGAATATGACTCTAACACACAAATGTATATCTCTATGACAAGATTGCATATGTCTTTTTAAAAATACCTTCCTGACAGTTTATCTTAATACCCCCATTTCAAATAAGCCTGCTTAGCAGGTTTTCTTAAACTCTCAGGACAAGGAAGTAAGCAAGACTGTGAACCAGTGAGGACAGCAAAAGCATCCAGGTAGGATCAAAATGAAGTGAGAAAATATTCCTCATCCCTCAGGGTAGAACTCTAAAGAGATATTCATGGTTCCTGCCCCCCAGTGGAGGTCACTCGAAGGGCAAACATGTTGGCATCTCATCTGCTTCAATCCTGGACACAGGGGCATGATTAGTGTCACTCTGTGTGTTGTTGGCCATGTTGTGGGAATGTCACTTCAGATTCTGGCAGTCAGGCAGACAATACCTGAGCCTTAGATGATGCCGGTACAGCCCAGTTATTCAGAAGCTATAGGGTAGACCATGCCCTTCTTAGGCCTATACAATTACATGCAATAGATGACTGACTTTTCTGTTAGCCTCTTCATTGTAACCGAAAGCAGGATTACTCTGTCAAACAGAGGGAAGCTGTAAAGAAACTAAACAGTTCGCCCAGGCCAGCCTCTGCCTTGACATGGTACCATGTGAGTCTAGACACTCGCCTAGATATGTCCTTGGGGACCAATGCTGCCGACACATTAACTCAATAGTTTGTCCTGGCCTGAGAGATCATGTAACATGTAGAAAATTTAGAAGCAGAGATTAGTGTCATTGATTTGCCATGGCTGTGACAACAAAGGAAGGAATTGGAGTGGGAAAACCCAAGGTCACCCTGGTTTTGGTAGACGATGCACACACTTCCACTAACTGTTCTGAGGCAAGGATCCAAATGCACTATTGGGCCTGGCTATGCTGCCTGTGCTGGATCCTCCAAGCACGAGCCTCCAGGCCATTTCTCAATTGTATTTTTACCACATATTATCAGAGTCACTGGATTTGTACAGAATGTTTAGAACCTATACTGCCTTATGGGAAACCCTTTAAAGAAGAGAAAACAAGGTCTTAATTCAACTGTCTGGAATATTTTATGGTTATTTATGTGGAATACTGCATCTTTTCCTATCAACAGGAAAGTACGTGGACATTAGAAGGTGCCTGTCTTTCAGCACATACATCCATTTATATACACCATACTTTTCAGCCACATTTTCCTAATTTGCCTCTCTGGGGTCAAGCTTGTGGGATTAGGAGATTCATGGTTGAATTGATGGCTGGTGATCTCTTCCATCAACCTTTCTTCTTCCTCCAGTCCTCCACCCCTCAGTAACATCAGACTGGGAAGGTCTTCAGACATCCAGAATCCCCAGTTGGGAGAGTCCATACATGACCCATCAAAGATGAGCTGCAAGCAGGCCTGCCATAGGGAGCAGCAGCCTTAATGGGTTTTCCTACAGAGATAGTTCATGTGCAGAGGCAATAAACTGACTGCCTTGTAATTGATCACCTTGGAAAAAATGAGCATGTCTGGCTGTATTAGTCTTTTCTTCCATTGCTGTAAAGAAATATCTCAGGGTGGATAATTTATAAAGAAAAGAGATTTAATTGGCTCATGGTTCTGCAGGCTGTACAGGAAGCATAGTGACTTCTGCCTCTAGGGAGGCCTCAGGAAATTTACAATCATGGCAAAAGGTGAAAGAGAAGCAGGCAGATCTTACATGACTGGAGCAGAAGCAAGAGAGGGTGGGGAGGAGGTGCCACACACTTTTAAACCACCAGATCTCATAAAAACTCATTGTCACGAGGACAACACCCAAGGGGGATGGTGTAAAACCATGAGAAACTGTCTCTAAGATACAATCACCTCCTATCAGGCCCCACATCCAGCATTGGGGATTACATTTCAACATGAGATTTGGGTAGGGGCACAGATTAAGACCATATCACTGGCACCGTGCTTATCAGGTGAATAGCACCAGTTGGAAGGCTAGATTTCACAAGAGGAGGAATGTCCTGGTTCTTAGTTGTGATTCTTTTGCACACTGTCATTCAGGGAAATATGAGTCAATCATTCTCCAAATAGCTCAAATCAACCAGATCATCTGACCACAGAGACTGAGGTGTAGCTGAAAGGTGCTCGCATTTCTATGAGGCCAATGGAAGCCTGGAGCACAGCTGTCAATCTATAGAAATAAGGACTCTGTGACTCCTCCAAGACCTCTCTGTGAATGACGGTTTAAGAAAGGCCAGATCCTAGAACAGGGTCAGAGGTTAGAGCAAAGGGAGAGCATAAAAGCCTCTGAGCAAACTCTAAAGACAGGGTCACCATAGGCTCTCAGTGACCCTCTGTGATTGAGTGGATGCAGTGACGCAAAATCTCATCATCACTGCAGAAAACAAACAAACAAAAAAAATTGTCACCCTTTCTACCTAGGATGAGAATCCCAAAATCAGAGAAGAATCCACTTACTAAAAAGACATAAGGGAAAGAAGTGCCCTGGAAGAATTCCTGCCTGAATCTCTCAGTATCATTCACATTTGAGGACATTTATCAAGTATTCATTACAGGATTGGGACCATGAAGACTGCTGCTGCTTTGAGCTAATCATTGTGACTTTTTGGGGTCTCCCAGTGGAGGCACCAAACGACCTGATGAACAAATATAATCATTGCCATCGGAGTTACTGTTATCTTTTATTGCCTTAATGTTACCTCCTCTTGAGCATTCCAGTTCCTCTGTCAGTGACTCACCAGTCCCTATATCTATAAAGTCACAATCCCTGTGACCTGATTTCTGTTTCACTTTCTAGATATGGAATGCATTCACATGGACTGTTTAAGAAGCTTGGAATTCCAGGGCCCACACCTCTGCCTTTTTTCGGAAATGTTTTGTCTTTCCGTAAGGTGAGTGTTTTTGAGCTTCCTCTTTTGCTTCTTATGATTGCAAAGAGCAGCTGAGTTCCATCAGTAAAAGTACTTCTCCTCAGAAGGAAGGTCTGAGGTTTTATACTTTCAGAAACAGTGTGTAGGCATCACCCAGAGCACGGCAAAGTTTACCCTGGGGCTCTCTTGCTAACTCTCAGGAACCTCAAGTTTCCCACAGTTGAACAGCCCAAATCTCAGGTAGATCAGCAACTTGATGTGCAGACATTGTGAGCACCATAAAGAGCATTTCCTTTTTGCTCAATGCAGGTTCCCAGGAAGGTACAGTCATACTTAGTTCGTATTAAAAGTAGGAACAGGAGCCCCTGATTGTGGCTTGTTTTCTGTGGACATGAGAGTCAAACTTTCCTCTCTGTAGCAGTAGCTCATGAGTAGCCTTTTTTCCCTTCCTCCTGCACAGCTTTGAAACTCAGTTTATTATTATTAGGGAAATCAAATATTTACCATTGGGTCATTTGCACCTGCTTGAAGCCTCTCCAAAAAATGCTAAATTTCCTGAGGATATTTCCATGGCTCTACCACAGCTCTTACTCCCCATGACATCTTTTGCCACTTTGAGATACAGAACAAAGGTGTTCCGCTTTACTTCTTTTCCTTTGAAGGTTGCATCTTGTGGGTTAGTCTGAGCAGGGAGTGGATGTAACTGAGATGAGAGAGTGGTTGTCTATTAACCTCAGATATTTAAGCACAATATGAATTTGTGGGTTCATTTTTTACACAAAGTCAGAATCACATGCAAAATCGCTAGAAAGGGGATGATTTGACAAAATTATTAAACATTTAATTTCACTAAATAGAATGTCCTATGTGCCACACGGACTGTGAAATTTGGCTGAACATTTGTGTCTAACCTTATCTGATGCTCTGTTCAGGGCCTGGTCCCTGGATGGAAAATTATGAGCTCATCTCCACAGGGCCAGCAACAGCAGTCAGCTCTCTGGCTTAGACAATCTTTTCTGCATACCTGAGGCTTGTTTCTCAGATTCTAGTTCTCCCAAGTGAGGACTTTGTTGTCTAATTACTGCCGAGAAATTTCATCTTTCTTTCCCTCTGCAAAAGCAATAATTTCCCTACTTTCACACACATCCGTGTGAGGAGGCCAGCAAACAGGCTTTGTGTGAGCAATAAAGGTTTTTAATTACTTGGGTGCAGATCGACTGAGTCTGAAAAAGGAGTCAGCGACGGGAGACAGGAGTGGGGCAGTTTTATAGGACTGGGGTAAGCAGACGAAAGTTACAGTTAAAGGTGGTTATCCATTGTCAGCAGAGGAGGGGGCCACAAGGTGCATGGTGGGGAGATCATAGGACTCATTGTCCAGAAGAAGAACGTCATGAGGTCGATCGATCGATCAGTTGGGGCAGGGCAGGAACAAGTCATAATGGAATGTTGTAAGGTTGGTCAATCAGTTAAGACAGGAGCTGGCTGTTTTACTTCTTTTGTAGTTTTTGGTTGCCTCAGGCCATCTGTATATATACATGCAGGCTTGGGCTCAGAGGCCTGAAACCCACCATTTGCCCTATGTCAACTCTTTAGTAGATGGATCCCCAAGATACACGTTCCTCAGACCTTCTTTTTGATCGTTAAAACTTCACCCCTGAAATGTAGAAAGAGGAAGGTTTACTTTTAAGTTTCAGTGCAAACTCCAAGCAAGTGTCATAATTTGCTGTGTCCAATGTGTAGAGGTGACATTCTCTCAGAACTTCCATGTTAAGCTGGAAAATTGGAAAGTGAGTCCACTTTGTCATTCTGTCACTCACTCATTTTTCACTCAGCAAATATGCCTCACACTTATCCAAATCTGCTAGACTAAAAGAGGTCCCTAGTGTCTGTAACTTTCTAATTCTGCTAGAATTCCAGAGCGAGCTCATGAAATAAATGAAAAGGATGAAGAACAAAGAGATAAAAGAGTGCACATTCCCTTCTGAAGCTCACTCACTTTCCCTCAGCCTTAGTTTCCCCACATGCCCCTGGAGGTGATCATTCAGGGATTTATGAGATTTTAGAGACAACACATGAAAAAGCAAAGAGGCATCAGAAAGACAAGGAGTTACTTAGTATTTATACACCAGGATAAGTCATTCAGTATCCACAACAGTTAAAGAAAATTCAAGAATGATTTTATATTTCCCTTTTCAAATACCTCCTGTCTTTTCTCTCCTTTCTCTTGTGACGTCTCTAAATAAGCTTCCTCTAATTGCCAGCAAGTCTAATTTCATTGGATTTGACTGTTTTCAGCCCCAATTAGAGGCAGGGTTAAGTACATTTAAAATAATAATCAAATATTATTTTGTTTCTCCTCCCAGGGCCTTTGGACGTTTGACATGGAATGTTATAAAAAGTACAGAAAAGTCTGGGGGTGAGTATTCTGGAAGCTTCCATTGGATAGACTTGTTTCTATGATGAGTTTACCTCACCACACAGAGGACAGTCTCAGCCCAGAGCTTCTTGGGATGAAACTCTTGCCAACCTAACTACAAACAGAGAAGTTTTCTGAAAGAAGAAGATATGTATTTGGAGGTAGAGTATTAGAATGGGAATCTATGTGCCATTATAAGCTATGTGCAAATTCAAGGAGGGAAAGGAAGACAAAGATGTTCCAAGGAAAATATGAGGAGGACTTCACATGGGTTTTGAAATAGTTCTCCTTCACTACAAAGATCAGTAACAAGGGTGATGCCACACCAAGTTTGGACAGGCAGTTGCTGGGCAGGTGTCCTTGCAGAAATATTTTTGTGTAAGGCTGGGATGGGCTTTCTGCAACTTTGTGGTTTCACAGTCTTTTGTGATAGTTTTGTTATCAGGCACACAAGAATGAGAATCCTCTCTTCATAGCCTTCTGTGATTTATTTGTCAGAGTTTTTAATCACACACATAGGCACACGGACACACTCACACACACACACACGTGCCATAATTTTGGTTCTCACAACGTTCACACTCACTATTGTAAAACTTTTTGAGGCTTGTCCTAACAAGGATCCCCTGTGTCACCAGGTGTTGAGGTCTTTGGTCTAAACTAGGCTGGGAGCATTGTGGTTACCACTTTTCCCCAGACTTTGGTGGCCCAGGGACTCCCAGCATCACGTTCTGTCCAGTGTCTGCCTATTCTCCTCTTCTTTTTTTCTTCCCTTGGTGCCCTTTTATCTCATGCATTGTCTCAGACCCTTCTAATATAAGCTCATATTAGCAGGGCATCATCTCCTTCCCACATTGATTCACTTTCAACTAAAAGCCAAAACTCTTCATTTATACTTTGGATTTAACGTGCTTTTGGAAGAAGGGTTGAGAGATATAGAGAAACAGATTGGGAAACCATTTATGCTCTGCTGTTTGTTTTTTTTTAACTTTCTGTGTAATTGTGGAATTTTTCATTCCGTTTTATTATTAACTTGAAGCCAAGACTTTTTAATAGAAGGATATACAAATATATCTTTGTCTATACCTTTCTGCTGAATTTGAAGAAATGCTGAATATTCTTAAACCATTGTGTTCCCTTGTGGGCTGATGGACTGTGATTTTATAAGGTGACCTCAGCCAACTGCAGCCGCTGTCAGAGGGGCTAGAGATTTGGCAAGAGCAGTGGAAGAGGTGCAGTGGCGTGTTGGTTAACTAGAAGCAAGAGGCAGAAAGCTTTGCCTCTTTGTACTTCATCTTCTCTAATCAAGTCCTCAGAAACCACAGTGCTGCCTGAAGGGTGCTGTGGACCTGGCATGGCCCACACAAGGAACACAACTGAGTAGAAAGAACACACAGCTCTGGATGTCCACGGGCCCCACAGCAACTGCCCTGGAAACACTTAGTCCTTGTGAGCAATTGATGATTTACTTGCCTTCGTTTTTCCATGGACCTAATATTCTTTTTAAAAGTGAAATATTTTAAACATATGAAACATTGTGGAGAATGGCATGGAAAATACCCACATATGCAGCACCCAGCTTAACAAATGCTCTCCTGTCATTTCTAACCATGATCTCTTTGAAGAGCTCTTTTGTCTTTCAATGTCTCCTCCCTGTTTGGCCCACATTACCCTTCATCGTATGAAGACTTGGGTGGCTCCCGTGTCAGAATCTTGCTGTGTGTAATACCTAATGAACTAGAACCTAAGATTACTGTGTATTGTACATTTAGGGTATTATGTAATGTCAGGATTAAAGTCTGGCTTCCTGGGTTGGGCTCCAGCTGTAGAATAAGGCTGTTGATGTTTAATCTCTGTTTTTTCCACACAGTTTTTATGACTGTCTACAGCCTGTGCTGGCTATCACAGATCCCAACATGATCAAAACAGTGCTAGTGAAAGAATGTTATTCTGTCTTCACAAACCGGAGGGTAAGCATCCAGTTTTTGAAATTAAAATACTCATTGATCGATTAAATTTTATTTTAAAATTCTTATATATTCATAGACATTTGCCTAAAAAATGTGCAGGAAGATTCCAGGTACACTTCATCCTACCCAACCCCCTCCCCCCCCAGTGCTGACATCTTGCAATCTTGCATAACTATAAATACAGCATATTCATGTTACGATAGTACAGGAAATTGACATTGATACAGTTCACAGAGCTTATTCAGATTTCACCAGTTTTATGTGTCCCTCATTTCTGTGTGTAGTTTTTTGTTTTTGTTTGTGGTTTTTTTCTTTGTTTGTTTTTTGAGAGGGAGTCTCGCTCTGTCACCCAGACTGGAGTGCAGTGGCATGGTCTTGGCTCACTGCAACCTCCGCCTCCCGGGTTTACGCCAGTTTCCTGCCTCAGCCCCACCATGCCCCGCTAATTTTTGTATTTTTAGTAGAGATGAGGTTTCACTGTGTTGGCCAGGCTGGTCTTGAGTGTGTGGGTAGTTCTATGCAAATTTATCACATTTGTAGATTTGTGCAATGACCAGTATGATCAAGATGCAGACCCATTCCATCTCCATACGGCTCCCTGCTGCTATCCTACAGTCACAAGTCTTCTTCTCTGAGAGAGTCTTTATCAGTGAAAATGTCTTTCTATTTTGAGGAGGCCAATGTATTAATATTTTTTTTATGGATTGTGCTTTTGGTGTCAAGTCTGAAAGTTCTTTGCCTAGCCCTCCTTCCTACATTGCCAATTTTTCTAAAAGTCATAAAGTTTCATGCTTTACTAAATGTAACTCTATTACCTAGTTTGTGTTATTTTTTGCATAAGGTATGAGATTTAGATCAAGGTTCATTTTTTGTGGCTTATGGCTGTCCAGTTGCTCCAATGTCATTTTTGGAAAGTTGGGCATATTGTTAAAAATCAACTGGGCATATTTCTTTGTATTTCTCATTTGCTATTCTGTCCCATTGATCACTGTGTTTATTCTTCCACCAATAACAAACTGGTGACTCTAGTAGCTGTACAGTAACTCTTAACATCATGTAGAGTGAGTCTTCCCACTTTTATTGACTTATTTTTTCAGATTTGTTTTAGCTCTTCCTGGTCCTCTGCTTTTCCATAAAAAATGAGAATGAGTTTCTCAGTGTCTACAAATAAGCATGCTGTTATTTTGAGAAGAATTGAATTAAATGTACAGATCAATTTAGGGAAAGTCTTATCTTTACTATGTTTGGTCTTTCAATTCATGAACTTAGTATGCCTCTCCATTTCCTTAGATTTTCTCCGATTGCTTTTTAACAATTTTTAGTTTTCAGCATAGAGATCCTGTACATGTTTTGTTGGATTTACAGCTAAAGAATTTCATTTTTGTTGGAGTGACTGTAAATGATATTATATTTTTCTTGTGTTTTCAGATATTGATTGTTGGTACATAGAAACATGCTTGGATTTTGTTTGTTGATCTTGTATCACAGAACGTTGCAGAACTCATTTAGTATTTCTAGAAGTCTTTTTGTATATTCCTTGAGATTTTATACATTGACAATTATGTCACTTGAAAATAGAGACAATTCTTTCATTTCCTTTCCAATCTGTATGCCTTTTAATTCTTTTTCCTTGTCTATTGCACTAGGACTTCCCAGTATAATGTCAAGTAAATGTGGTGAATTTTTTAATTGTTCCTAATATTAGGAGGGAGGCATTCAGTCTTTCATCAATAAGCATGATTTAGATGAAGTGGGTTGTTGTTGTTGTTGTTGTTGTTGTTTTTTTGTAGACTCTATCAAATTCAGGAACTTTCTCTCCCTAGTTTGCTGAATTTTTAACATAAAAGAGGGCTGTAAGTACTCATTATAAAACAAAATATGGTTATGGAAGATGAAAGAAAGTTTCAAGCATGTTGGCTTGATAGGATAGTTCTAAGTTGGCAAAAATAATTATCTCTTCCTTTTTTTTTCTATCCATGGAATAAAAAATTAAGAGAAAAGAATGTTCATAGAATTGCATTATTTCTTCAAAATACATTCCTAGTTTTAAAACTATTACCTACCATTTTTTAAAAATCACCACATCAAGGCACCTCTTTTTCATGTTGCCCATGGTTTAGGTGAACATAAAGACAGAGCTCGTCTGAGGCAACATACAGTACACCAAAGCCACCTGCCTCTCTGTCACCACTCTCTCTCTATAGTGCACAAGTGCTAGGTGTTGATCCTGACTATTCCACTGGAAGAACAGGTTCCCTACCATGTGGAGAATTTGTATGTAAAAGGAGACCGGGATATACAGGCTGGAGACCACATCAGGTGGCTGGGTCTCCCGAATGCTGCCCCCACACACAAATACATCCCAGGACACTGGGCATCTGGGATAAATCTCTATTGAGCATCTAGCATAGGGCCTGTCACCTAGTAGACAGTCACTAAATATTTGTTAAATATGTGATGCCTGTTTAACATTTTCTACAACCATGGAGATTTCCACAACTGAAACAGGACAAAATGTTTCTGCTTTGAACGCTAGCCTTTAGGTCCAGTGGGATTTATGAAAAGTGCCATCACTGTAGCTGAGGATGAAGAATGGAAGAGAATACGATCATTGCTCTCTCCAACTTTCACCAGTGGAAAACTCAAAGAGGTATGAAAATAACATTAGTTTTAATTAGAAACTTAAGAATGAATCAGGTGGGGACAGGTAGAAAGTAAGATCACAGTTTCTTTCCAAGGGGTAGTCTGCTGAATTTGAGTTTCCTAAAAATGGTCTTTTATCTTTATGTACAGAAAATACATCACAAAATTCTTTATAAAATGTCACTTACTGCTCCGTGCTGGGGAAAGGCATGTTCTTCTGGGACTAGAGTCTGCACATTTTACTATGGGTGGTGTTGTGTTTTGTGCTTAGATGGTCCCTATCATTGCCCAGTATGGAGACGTGCTGGTGAGAAATCTGAGGCGGGAAGCAGAGACAGGCAAGCCTGTCACCTTGAAGGAGTAAGTAGAAGTGCAGCCATGGGGTTCTGAGCTGTCATGAACCCCTCAAGCTGCCTGCCATGGAGTTGATATTCCCACTGTTGGGTTATTCCAGTCACCAGACAAAAGGAAGGTTGTGGTATTGCAACTTCAATAGGTCTCCCAAGATAGGCCCACTCCCAAGAGGAGGTGGGGTAGCTGGGGGAAAAAGGTCTTCTCCCATATGCACATGGACCAGGATTTACTTATCCATTAAATTGTCAACATAAATGTTCTGGAAGACTAAATGCATACTTTAGGGGGGGAAATGTGTGATTGCACCAAAGTTTTAAGCATGGCGTGTATGGGATGGCGGAAGGGGAAGGCACTTGGTATCTATTGGTTGGCAGTGAGTACGATGGGAAAGTTATAATGGAGAACTTTGAATAATTTTGACCCTTTCATGGTTTTTCTGAGGATATCAGTAGAATACTATATATTAAACATTCCCAACACTGATTTTTTCTCCAGTCTTAAAGAGACAAGGTCCTATAAATGCTATAGGCAGGGTAAGCCTATCATTTGCTGTCTACACTGGTATGTGCTTCAATTATGCAGGAACAACAGGTGCAATCTGCGCCTGTCCTGGGCAGACCAGAGATATGTGGTCACTCAGCTATAGGAATTTCCAAATCAATTTTTAGTGATTTTCTTTAAACCAGGACATTGCTGGTCATTATATTTTACTAAAATGATTCTGCCAACAGGGCAATCTCAGCTCACAAGAACTGGGGATAGTGAGACTTTCCAAATCTTGAGCAGGGAGTGTAGAGAATAAGGATGATATTTCTGGGAGCTCAGAACAGGGTGTTGCTGTTTTGTGAAGTGCTGAAGAAGAATCAGCTCTGGGCGTAGAGTCTGTAGTCACGCAATGTCACCTGTCTTGAGCCCCTTAGGAAAAGTGAATTTTTCTCCTCTTGTTCTGCTGAAGCACACTGCTTACACATCTTGTATCATCCACACTCAACACATGCTACTCCAGTTCTCTGATAGTGGGTCCCTGTCTTCCTATGATGGGCTCCTTGATCTCAGAGGTAAGTATAACTCAGTTCAGAGTCTCCATCACCCCCAGTGTAGGGCCAGCTGTGTCACTGGCACCCGATAACCACCATCTGATGGAGTGCGATGGGACATGATCCATTAGATAGTTCTGAAAGTCTGTGGCTCTTTGTCTGTCTTTACTGGACATGTGGGTTTCCTGTTGCACATATAGTGGAAGGATGGTAAAGAGGTGCTGATTTTAATTTTCCACATCTTTCTCCACTCAGCGTCTTTGGGGCCTACAGCATGGATGTGATCACTAGCACATCATTTGGAGTGAACGTCGACTCTCTCAACAATCCACAAGACCCCTTTGTGGAAAACACCAAGAAGCTTTTAAGATTCAATTCATTAGATCCTTTCTTTCTCTCAATAAGTACGTGGACTACCATTTCCTTTTCTCTTTCTCTCTCTTAAAAATAACTGCTTTATTGATATGTAAATCACCATGTAATTCATCCACTTAAAATATACAGTTTAATGATTTGTAGTACATTTGAAGATATGTATGACCAGCACCATTGTAAACTTTAAAACATTTTTGTCAGTCTAGAGACCTCGTACATTTTTAGTTATCAACTCCCTGCCACAAACCCTGTCGTCATATGCAACCACTAATCAATACTCTGCCGCTATAGATTTGCCTATTCTGGATGCTTCATAGAAATGATATTCATTTGTTACAGTTTTTTTTTTTTTTTAAATTCTCTAGTTCATGAATTTGTACTTTAGTCTGTATTATTTTCTTTCTTCTGCTGGCTTAAGGCTTAGTTTGCCCTTCTTCATTTACTGTGTTGTGGCATGAATGTAGATTATTGATTTGCGACTTTTTGTTCTTGTAAATTTAGACATTACAACTATAAATTTTCTTCTGAGCACTTCTTTGCCAAATACCATCAGATTCTGGCCTATCACATCTTAATTTTTGTTCAGTTCTAAACACATTCTATTTGCCCTTTTAATTTCCACTTTGACTCATTGGTTACTTAAAAGTTTATTATTTAACTTTCACATATGTGTGAGTTTCCCAATTTTCTTTACTTTGATTTTAGCTTTATTCCATGATAGCTGACCGAGATACACTGTGTTATTTCTATCTTGACTACCTGCTATTTCTTGAACAGCATAATTAATTTAAACAGCAGGTTATGATTTGGGTTATCCTAAGAGACTCTAGTTCAATAGATAAAGGCAAAGAGACTAGGGCACTGAATTTTGGTTGTTTCATCATTCAAAAGATGCACAAGGGGCTGCTGATCTCACTGCTGTAGTGGTGGTCCCTATGCATAGACCTGCCCTTGCTCAGCCACTGGGCTGTGACAGGGCAAAACTCATAGAAAGAATGGCTTCCAGTTGAGAGCCTTGATGTATTTTACTCTTCTGATGGGTAGAGAAAATTAGAATTGCTCCAGGTAAATTTTGCACGTTCACAATGGTTTCATTTTGTGGGGATTTTTTTTTTTTCCTACAGAAATCTTTCCATTCCTTACTCCAATTTTTGAAGCATTAAATATCACTGTGTTTCCAAGAAAAGTTACAAGTTTTCTAAGAAAATCTGTAAAGAGGATAAAAGAAGGTCGCCTCAAAGAGACACAAAAGGTAAAACATGGTGGCAGTTATAGGTGGATGTTTAGTTTTTCATAATTTTTTGTTAATATACATATGATTGGTGCACTTCCCTGTCTGTTTTTAGAGAAATATTTTAACATAAAGAGTACTCATGCTTAGAGCAAGATAATTGATTTGGTAGGAATGCAGAAAGCGGAGTTTGGGGAAGGAGATATGAGAACGAGTCAGAGATAGCACTTAAAATTTGATATCAGGTACCACAATTAGTATGTCATGGCATAAATATTATTCACACAAAACTTTATCACACCACTCCCCTTCAATAAATTGCCAAAGGATAAACATTACTGTTTGGAAATATATTTTACTGGTATTATGCTTTCTCTAGATCAGAGATTGCTAAAGAATCATTTCAAGTACAAGCCTGTTATTTCAAATATTCTCCAATGAAAGGCCCTATCAGGCCACCTCCTGAAGTGTAGTGTGTGTTACATTTGAGCCCTCTCACAGCCTCAAGTGAACAGGTGTCTTCTCCGGGAATTGAGGCTGCAAGGCTGGCTAACTCAGCTTTGCCTTCATCAGCCCTAGAGGCCAGCCAAAGGATGTCTGCAGGTCAGGGAGGTAGGAATGGGTAACCCAGGTATCACTGAAGATTGTATAGATTTTGGGAATGTTGGAGTATTTGAAGATGCTCCCACCAAAGCTGCTGATAAGTTCTGGAAATATCAGGAGAATAATCTTTGTGAACATTGGTGAAGAAGAAGAGAGAAGAATAAAACGTCCAGGACTTCCTCATGGGTATGCAGTTAGGACCACAGAAAAGACCAAAAAGCAATTGAACATTTTATCCAGATTTGTTTCAGGAAAACATCCTGCTTTCCAAGGATTTAGATGGATATTTTTTTCACTGGTGACTCAGGCAATACCCATCAGATTTCCAGTCTTCAAGGGGCCATATTCTCAGAAGGGAGGTTGAGGACTGCACTTCCGATTAACTTCTGACTTCGTGAGTCACTTTCTGTCAATAAAATTTCGCTTTTTGCTTCTAGCGCCGAGTGGATTTCCTTCAGCTGATGATTGACTCTCAGAATTCGAAAGACACTGAGTCCCACAAAGGTATCCAAAGAGTGCTTCTGGGGGCTCCTGGTGGGGCACTCAGAGGGAGGTCTGAAAATATACAGGAAGTATTCCAGGAAGATGAGAATTTCTGCCACATAGCAGAATGACACAGGTTTTGGATGTTATAAATGGTAGCTGGAGGCACTTTCTAGAGGCATACAGGCATAGATAGCCATGTTCTAAACTTAAAAGGGCAACCCTGAGGAAACCTGGCATGCCAGAGTCAGCAGTCTGTGAATCACCTACATAAGATCAAATGGCAGTTTCAGCCTCCTCCACATCCACAGAATTAAAATTTCTGCCTGGAAATTTATTAGGTTTCTGCAAAAGTAATTGCGATTTTTGTGATTACTTTTAATCGCAAAAACCGCAATTACTTTTGCAGCAGCCTAATGCATCTAACATCAAATCAGGAGGCATGCTGTCCTAATAAGGATGATTTTAACTGGTAATATTTGGTGAAAGTGTGTTCACCAGGTTAATCTACTACAAAGTTATTTTTTTCTTTGGAAAGGATAAGTAACTTGTGGGGAAAACCTCTGAGATCGTGTAAATATCCTCTTTGTCTTCAATCTTTCACCTACTAGTTTTAAAATCCATGTACAATTTTCACTGAAGTCATTATTACCATGACAGTGGCAAAATGATGTCCATGTTCAATTTCAAGTCACCAAGGTTTGGCAATCATGTCACAAAATTCCCGAATATTTAATCATTGGTTCCAGAGAGCAGGAGTAGGCTGACTTCAGCATACTGCTTTAAATATGTCCATGTCTACAACTACTTCTGTCTATCTATCTATCTATCTATCTATCTATCTATCTATCTATCATCTACCCATCTATCATCTATTTATCTACTTATTGATTATCTACGTATCTATCTCTCATCTGTCTATTCATCTATCTATCCCATTACAACTTGCTGTGATAAACGAAATAGCCTATTGTGTTAGTGTTTCATCTAGAAATCACTAGACACATATAGCTATTGAGCACTGCACATGTGGCTAGTGCCACTGATGAAAAATTTTAAATTGTATTTAAGTTTAATTGACTAAAATTTGATTTTAAATAATCACATTTCGATAGTGGCTACCATATTGGACAGCAGAGCTCTAAACTTTGAGATTATAGTTCAGTTTTGCATCAGTGTCATCAGGTTCATGGTAACTGAATACACATATTAGATAGTTGAATTTGCCCACAACTGCACCACAGAAATCTTCACCGGTAAATCACAGCTTTGTCGACATTTCTCACACTCCTTTCATATGGCTTTTGGTTGTGAATTATGTAGTTGGAGCAGGCGTCATATTTATTTCTGTGTTCCAGGTCTTTAAATGTCCTAATCCAGTCCTGATCAAACAGACCAATGATGGACCACCCTGAGCTTCTCTCAGGAGAAAAATCAAGGGGGGTGCCAACTTGTAATGACAGAAGCTTATGCTATTTTAATGCCATTCATCAGACTACAGTCAATCACCACTCATCTAGCTTTTTGTCCATCTCCAATTGCTGTACATCCTGAGATAGTCAATTCTGAGACCTATAGCCTAGATCTACCAGCTGATGCATCAAAGATATAAGCCATACTTCTCAAGATGGGCTATGCACACAAATTACTGCATCTTGTGAAATTCAGATTTTGAATCAGTAGTTCAATGGTGGAGTTTGAGATTTTGCATTTCTGTTTTTGTTGCTATTGTTTTGCTTTGAGACAGAGTTTTTGCTCTTGTTGCCCAGGCTGGGGTGCAATGGCACAATTTCGGCTCACCACAACCTCAGCCTCCCAGATTCAAGCGATTCTTCTGCCTCAGTCTCCCAAGTAGCTTACAGGGATTACAGGCATGTGCCACCATGCCTGGGTAATTTTGTATTTTAGTAGAGGTGGGGTTTCTCCATGATGGTTAGGCTGGTCTTGAACTCCTGACCTCAGGTGATCCATCCGCTTTGGCCTCCCAAAGTGCTCGGATTATAGGTGTGTACCACTGCACCCAGTTTTGCATTTCTAACTAGCTCCCAGATGTTTATGACCCATAGACCACACTTTGAGTAACAAGAGATGGTCTGTATTCCAATATTGGTCTCTTAAGTTCCCTCAAACATATCTACAGGAAAGGTCCTTCAATTTTCCATACATTTAACCATTAATGTTGCAATTTTTCTCAAAGTTTGTCAAGGTATATTGTAGCTAAAATGAATTACATTTTTCTTGGGAGAGAAGACTACCCCATATTAATTTACAATAAAGTACTTTTAGGATCATTGAAGGAGCACACCCATAATACTGAATATATTAGGCAGAAACGCTCTCTCTGGAAATTACCCAGCTGTGCAGGTGGCAGGGATGGCATGAGGAGGAGTGGATGGCCCACATTTCTGATGACCTCGGGGAAAACTGGATTAAAATTATTTGCCTTGTTGTGGCTCTGTAAGACACACATCAGAGTGAAGCCACCCGCAGTGAGACTCTGAATTGCTTTTCTATTTTTTTCCCCTAGGTATTTGAGGGCTTCATTTAGATTTCTCTTCATCTAAACTGTGATGGCCTACATTGACCTGATTTACCTGAAATGTTTTTCCTCTCCTTTCAGCCCTGTCTGATCTGGAGCTCATGGCCCAATCAATTATGTTTATTTTTGCTGGCTATGAAACCACGAGCAGTGTTCTCTCCTTCATTATATATGAGCTGGCCACTCACCCTGATGTCCAGCAGAAACTGCAGAAGGAAATTGATACAGTTTTACCCAATAAGGCGAGTGGATGATGCATGGAGAAGGAGGGAGGAGGTGAAGCCTTAGCAAAAATGCCTCCTCACCACTTCCCAGGAGAATTTTTATAAAAAGTATAATCATGATTGTTTCACTCACAATATGTAGGAAGGTTCTGAAAATGAAAAAAAAAAGAAACATAGGGAATTGTTGCTATTGGCAGAAGTATAAGATCTTTGTAAAACAGTCCTCTCCCTGGTTCATCTGCTTTCTATTACCACAATAATGCTAAGTAAAAAACATCCAAAAAAACTCAGTGGCATTTAACGATAAGCATATTGCTCACACATCTTGATAGTAAGCTCTGCTGATATTGGCAGGACTTGCTCTGGTCTGGCTGGGGTCTGAGGGAGCCTGGCCCTGGGTGCGCTGTGCAGGCTGACTCAGCTCTGCTGCACAGCTGTCTCAGTCAGGTAGCCACTGGTGAAGAAGCAAAGCTAGAACCAGCGTACCTGACCCTTGAGCTAAACTCTTAAACTCTATAATACTGCCTTCCAAATATAAAATCAAGTACTAGGTGCATATCAACCATACTGTTTTCAGACCTCTGCCAAAACTGGGATTCTTTGTGTATGAAGAGACAAGGCTTTTGGGCTGGCCCTCATATGGCAGTGAGGTGAACACAAAGGGATGTTCTTTAGAGATTACAGTCCAGCCCTGAAGCAACAACTAGGAGACTGTTTCAGCAAGTGAGGACAGGGCTGTGTGGGGTTCTATCCTCTTCATAACTTTGCCTAGCACTTTAATCATGTGCACTGGTAACATCCAATCAGAACTTTCTTTTGTCATATTTGGGATAGAAAGGGACTAGTTTGTCCTCAAATTATTCATAGAGATTTTATATAATATAGTGTTTCCACATTTTATGTGTATAACAAAAGCCCTGCTTTCGTGTGTGTGTGTGTACACACACACACATATATATATAATACAAATCCTGCTTTGTAACTGTTTTTGTTTGCATATATAACAAAAAGAGTTATGAAGCAGGACTTTGACCAATAATCCTTGTGTGGTGCAGGGAACTTGCTTTTTCTATCTGTTTTCACTTTCTTGGTTACAGACATGTGACCTCTTTTTGAAAGAGACAATCACTTTGTCATATTGTATTTGATGCTAGTGGTCATAGCCTATTAGTCACACTTGCTTCCATGAGAAAGAAAAAACACTACATGGTTATGCTAAGGATTTCAGTCTCTGGGGTGAGAGCTGTCCCAAAAGTCTCCCGCTTTCATAACTCCTCCACATATCTCAGTGGGCCATTGAGCACATCAATGGGCATGACAGTTATTAAAACACTTTATGAATGCTACAATCCTTTTCCAGTATGACTTATTCTCTGGAGCTTCTAACACTTCAACAGTACTGCATGGACTGAGTTAAAAAGTTAATTCAAAATCTCAATTTATCCAAATCTGCTTCTTTCTTTCCAGGCACCACCCACCTATGATACTATGCTACAGATGGAGTATCTCGACATGGTGGTGAATGAAACGCTCAGATTATTCCCAGTTGCTATGAGACTTGAGAGGGTCTGCAAAAAAGATGTTGAAATCAATGGGATGTTCATTCCCAAAGGGGTGGTGGTGATGATTCCAACCTATGTTCTTCATCATGACCCAAAGTACTGGACAGAGCCTGAGAAGTTCCTCCCTGAAAGGTACAAGGCCCTGGGAAAGGAGCCCTCCCTGAACCAGCCTGGTTCAAGCATATTCTGCCTCTCTTAATCTACAGGACAGTCATGGGCTTGTACAATCATTTGCTTATCTTTTTACTTTTAAAAGTTTTTTTTTTAATCATGAAATTGATCATTGTCACACTTTACAAACCATAGACTAGATAAAAGAGAACTATAGCCACCCACAGTCCCAGCAATTTAAGATGAAGGTCAAAAATTATGTCCTTAGGGGTCATAAGAGTCCAAAATATAAGGACTCTTTTAAAAACATATGATCACAATGCTACTATTATGTCCTACAAATGAATATTTTTTCCTTAATATAATCAAATCTTCTGGAATCAAATTTGAGTAAAAACCATGGGTCCAATCTTCAAAGAATTCATAGCTTAGTGGAAGAGATAGACAAAGAAGGCAGTGATGATACTGCTTTGCACTGGTACAGTAGCATATGCCCATGTAAATTATCTGACTTAAACTATTCTGTGGAGGAGCTGGGGAGAAAGAGGCAGAGATGGAGATTAGAGGAAGGAGGAGGAGGAGGAAAGTAGGGATAAGACAAGGTAGGGAGGAGAAGGAGGAGAATTAGAAAAACAAGAGAGGAGAGGAGAAAAGGAAAGTGCAAAATAACAATTTTGAAGTAGTGCAAGACGATTTCTTCTTCTCCTTCCTCATGACCAACATAAGTGTGACTTGAGGCAGGAATCTACTTTTCCATCAGTCAGTCTCATCACTTACTTGCGTTTTATAGTGTGAAAACATCACCACCCTGAATATAATCTGAGCATTTAGAAATAAATACCCTTTGCAACACTATTTATCTCATCTCAACAAGACAGAAACCTCCTATAGTGTAAGGAGAGTAGAAAGAATCTGTAACTTACAATTCTCATAGCAAAATAGGCATAGCCGGATTTCAATGACCAGCCCACAGAAGTATACTGTGTACTACTAGTAGAGGAGTGATCCCTAAGTAAGAAACCCTAACATGTAACCCTTAGGGGTATTATGTCATTAACTTTTAAAATATCTACCAATATGGAACCAGGTTCAGTAAGAAGAACAAGGACAACATAGATCCTTACATATACACGCCCTTTGGAAATGGACCGAGAAACTGCATTGGCATGAGGTTTGCTCTCATGAACATGAAACTTGCTCTAATCAGAGTCCTTCAGAACTTCTCCTTCAAACCCTGTAAAGAAACACAGGTCAGTCAATTTTCTGTATTAATAATGTTTTATTAAGAATTATTTTAAGAATACACTCATTTAATCTTTTAATAATTTGTTCTCTGGGCCAAGAAATCTCTTTGGACCCATCTATGATCTTTAAGGGCACTTCAGTTCTGGAGGTCAAAAGCCTCCATTAAAAACATCATGTAAATTCCACGTAGATTAGCATGGCATGATTATCTGCAGTCTCCTTGAACTTGAAAAAAGTTTAAATTCAGTTTCAAGTCTATTGGAAAGATGGGGAAGTATTTCATGCAATAATGAGGTGCAATTATTATCTTGTTTTGACTTTTGAATGGTGCTATTCCTTCCCAGAACTTGAGGAAGCTTTCTCATGACAGTGGCTCCCAACCACTAGCTGTACACTGGAATCACCAGTGAGCTTTAAAAATTTATTATGCCTGGGACATCTCAGAAATTCTAAACTAATTTGCCCAGAGTGTGGCTTTAAAAGCTCCCCAATTGCTTCTCATGTGAAGCCAAGGTGGAAAATGACTAATTTAAGGTATTTCTATTGGATATGAAGGACTACCATAGTCCAAGGCCATCCTTACTGACCTCACCTTCCAGGTGCCTAGCTCCATCCAACTGGGCTCCTTTTCAACCCAATTATAACTCTATTAATCTTCTTCCCTTTCTTCTCCTCATTCTGTTCTTATCTTTCAAGTCCTAGTTCAATTCCCAAGCCCCTCCAAGGTGTCTTCTCCACCTAGTCCAGGGCTCATTTACTCTCTTGCTCTGTTATTGGTTACTGGAGGCTATTATCATATAATTTCATAATTTGCCATTAAATCATTGAGTTTTGTTCTCTATATTTTATCTGTATCTAAGAATGTCTTCCCCCTTCCATTAACAATATCCTCTCATGTGGAGAAATAGGAACACTTTTACACTGTTGGTGGGATTGTAAACTAGTTCAACCATTGTGGAAGACAGTGTGGCAATTCTTCAAGGATCTAGAACTAGAAATACCATTTGACCCAGCCATCCCATTACTGGGGATATACCCAAAGGATTATCAATCATGCTTCTATAAAGACACATGCACACGTATATTTATTGCGGCACTATTCACAATAGCAAAGACTTGGAACCAATCCAAATATCCATCAGTGACAGACTGGATTAAGAAAATGTGGCACATATACACCATGGAATACTATACAGCCATAAAAAAGGATGAGTTCCCGTCCTTTGTAGGGACATGGATGCAGCTGGGAACCATCATTCTCAGAAAACTATCGCAAGAACAGAAAACCAAACACCCCATGTTCTCACTCATAGATGGTAATTGAACAATAAGAACACTTGGACACAGGAAAGGGAACATCACACACCAGAGTCTGTCATGGGGTTGGGGGAGGGATAGCAGTAGGAGACATACCTAATGTAAATGATGAGTTAATGGGTGCAGCACACCAACATGGCACATGTATACATATATAACAAACCTGCACATTGTGCACATGTACCCTAGAACTTGAAGTATAATAAAAAATAAATAAAATTTTTTTAGATAACTACAAAAAAAATAATAAATCCTCTCATTTTATTCCTTTTAAAATATCCCAGTGGTGCCTTGCAAGTGACCTTATCTAATTCAAGCATTTGGTCATTTGGTAAATGTTTAAGGAGTGATGTGCAGTCAACTGGCTTGAATACAAATATTAAGTTTTTTAATGTGAACATTTAGCAAATGACATTCATGTATTTGCATGTGTGTGTATGTGACATGTCCACGTGCATGTCTGTCTGTCTGCAGGGAAAATGTATTCTTGCCTTTTGAAAATTTTTAAATAATAAGGTATTATATTTGTAGAAAGATTTGGAATCTTTTCTCTGAAGAAGTTAAAAAATAGATGTCATTTATTCATATTAAGTAAGACCCTATAAATCTTATTTCTAGGTCTCATGTATTTATTAAGCAACTCCACCCCTTAAGCAGGCTTTCTACATAGGAGAGGAGGAAGATAGAGATGGTTTCCATATTATTTCCATATTCCACATTATTTGTGGCTTTAGGCCAGCTATGTAGCTATCCTGCATGTGTGCTCAGACAGGGGACTCAGCCCTGAGAGAAAGTGGTCCTCTGGCACACCTGGGATGGGGAAGGCACTCACTTGTAAGTCCCAAGCTGGCACTTCTTGATTGCCCATCACTCCATGGAGATCAGAATATCACTCTGCTGTGTTCCCTCAACACTGAAGCAGTGTCTCAATAAGAATGGGGCTAAAAGTTGAGTCAAAACACTGTAAGAATTGAGAGGTTCCCCACTTGCACTACCCTTGGAAACCAAGAAAAAATGTCAAAAAATAAAATGATGATGCTTCCTGAAGGTGTCTTCCCATCTTTACACTAGATGGGTTCCATTGGGAGGAATTACTGGACTCTGGAAGTTGAAGACTGTCCATATAAATAAAATGTACAACAGTTAGTCAGGATTACCTTGCAAGTTTCAACATACACCAAATTAACTTCATAAGATGCTTTAAAAATAGTTTAGCATTATACCTAATAATCTGGTTTAAATTTTTAAAACTCATCTATTTTCTTAAAATTTAAATCAAAAAAGAACATGGGTTCCCATGAATTTGTCTCAGGTCAAGCCTCATACAGAATAGGTACTCCATAAATATTCTGTTAAATGATTGATGATGAATGCTCTCATTATCCAATCTTCACACATCTTATTGAGTAAGTATAAAGAATCCAAGATTTATAATGCTGAAAGTAGTTTTTATATGTTTACAAAGTATTATTGTCATTAATGCATTTTTTTACTTTGATGCTATACTTTCTACTTTTGCTTTATGTAATGCTACTCAATATGCTTGTTTAACTGTTGCAGATCCCCCTGAAATTGAGCTTTGGAGGACTTCTTAAAACAGAAAAACCCATTGTTCTAACGGCTGAGTCAAGGGATGAGACCGTAAGTGGAGCCTGATTTCCCTAAGGACTTCTGCTTTGCTCTTCAAGAAAGCTGTGCCCCAGAACCCCAGAGACCTCAAATTACTTTGTGAATAGAACCCTGAAATGAAGATGGGCTTCATCCAATGTACTGCATAAATAACCGGGGATTCTCTGCATGTATTGTGCTCTCTCATGGTCTGTATAGAGTGTTATACTTGGTAATATAAAGGAGATGACCAAATCAGTACTGGGGAAGTAGATTTGGCTTCTCTGCTTCTCATAGGACTATCTCCACCACCCCCAGTTAGCACCATTAACTCCTCCTGAGCTCTGATAACAGAATAAACATTTCTCAATAATTTCATCCACAATCATTAATGAAAATAAGAATTATTTTGATGGCTCTAACAGTGGCATTTATATCACATGTTATATCTGGAGTATTCTATAGTAAGTTTTATATTAAGCTAATCAATAAAAACCTCTTTACAAGAGTATTATCGTATGCTTTCCTGCACATTAAGGAGAAATCTATAGAACTGAATGACTGAGAACCAACAAGTAAATATTTTGATCATTGTAGTCACTGTTGGTGTGAGGCCTTCATCAGAATTCCAGTTTGATTATTAACACAGGTGAGAGTTAATCCACTATGACTTTGCCCATTGTTTAGAAAGAATATTCATAGTTTAATTATGACATTTTTGACCAGGCACAGTGGCTCATGCCTATAATCCCAGCACTCTGGGAGGCCAAGGCGGGCAGATAACCTGAGGCCAGGAGTTCGACACCAGCCTGACCAACATGGTGAAGCCCCATTTCTACTAAAAATACAAAAATTAGCTACGCGTGGTGGCACATGCCTGTAATCTCAGCTACCCAGGATGCTGAGGCAGGCAATTGCTTGAACCTGGGAAGCAGAGGCTGCAGTGAGCCAAGATCACCCCACTGAACTCCAGCCTGGGTGATAGAGTGAGACTGCATCTCAAAAAAAAAAAAAAAATTACACCTTTTTGTAGCACATATATTTTGTAACATATAACTGAAGCCATTATTATATTATTAGTTTTGATTTAATATTTTCAGCCCATCTCCCCTGATATTTCTGGGAGACAGGAAACATGTTTTCCTACATCTCTTGCATTCCATCCTCAACTCCCAACTGTCTTAATGCAAACAACACTTAATAAAAAACAGTTGATTGGTCAATTGATTGGGCAACAAGGCTAAAAATACTCATTCCTGTTCTTTTCCTATTTCTTCCTTTATTTTCCCTTTCTGAATAATTTAGTCCTAGAGGCATTAGGTGGGTGGCAGCCAGATGGTGGCCACACATTAAGGTAGAGAAGAGAGTCATGGTGGTTCCAAGTCAGAGACCAGGTAGGATGAGGACAAAGTGGGTGTTCATGTGGAAACAACCTGCCTGGGTGTGGGAGTCCAGGAAAGCAGAGAAGGGGTCCATACAGAGGGGTGGCCTACAAGAGCAGCCAGAGCCTAAATATGGCATGGAGAATCCACGTGAGGTGAGGAGGGCATCCATGAGTGGGAACCAATGGGTGAGGTTTGGCTACATAAAGGGAATTGATCAAATAAGTAAATATATTAAGGACGATGGAAGCCAGGCTTCTCACCTTTGCAGAAGGGAGTCATGGATTCAGAAAGGGAGAAAACCAGCATGAATCCTATGAAATTAGATTGGAATGGATGTATTCGTGTATATTCATACCCTTCTAGATAGATAGATGGGTAGATAGGTGATAGATAACAGATAGAGGACAACATCATTAGATAGACATACATGTATGTATGTGTTTGTGTGTGTGTACAAAAAAAACCATATATTTCCTACTTCTCTTGACTGATAGGGCTAGGTAACAATGACATTTCAATACCAATGAGTACACTTAGTGCTCAGATCTTCACTTATGAATACCATTTTCTGCGGAAAGGAACCAGAGCTCTTTAGAGAAATGCCTGATTCCAGGGCCAGGGTTAAGAATGTTCAAGACAAGCCTAGGACACATTCTGTGCCAGGAAGCAAGAAAATGTTCAAATGATTTCCAAGTAATGTTTAGAAATGATATTTGAAAAAGTCTTCCAAATGATAATTCCAAATGATATTTGCAAAAACCTAAAGACTCCACCAAAGAACTATTAGGACTGATAAACATACTCAGTTAAGTTGCAGGATATAAAATCCACATACAAAAATTAGTAGCATTTCTATATGCAAATAGTGAACAATCTGGCAAAAATAAAAAAGTAATCCCTTTTACAATACCACAAATAAAACTAAATACCTAGGAATTAACTTAAAGAAGAGAGAGATCTCTACAATGAATACTGTAAAACACTGATGAAGGAAATTAAAGAAGACACAAAAACAGAAGGATATTCCATGTTTACATACTGTAAGAATCAATATTGTTAAAACTGTCCCTACTACCCAAAGCAATGTAGAGATTCAACGCAATCCCTCAAAATACCAATGACATTCTTCAAAGAAATAAAAGAAAAAATTCTAACATTTCTGTAGAACCACAAAAGACCCAGAATAGCCAAATCTTCAGCAAAAAGAACAAAACTGGAGAAATCATATTACCTGACTTCAACTTATACTACAGAGGTATAATAACCAAAACAGCATGATTCTTGTATAAAAACAGACATGTTGACCAATGAAATAGAATAGAGCACCCAGAAACAAATCCACACACCTACAGTGAATTTGTTTTCGACAATGTTGTCAAGAACACACACTGAGGAAAAGACAGTCTCTTCTGGTGCTGGGAAAGCTGACTATCAATATACAGAAGAATGAAATTAGACCCCTATATCTCACCAGACACAAAAATCAAATCAAAGTGGATGAAAGACTGAAATTTGGCCAAGAGCGGTGGCTCATGCCTGTAATCCCAGCACTTTGAGAGGCTGAGGCCGGTGGATCACTTGAGGTCAGGATTTCAAGACCAGCCTGGCAAACAAGATGAAATCCCATCTCTACCAAAAAATATAAAAGTTAGCTGGGCGTGGTAGTGCATGCCTGTAGTCCCAGCTACTCAGTAGGCTGAGGTGGGAGAGTCACTTGGACCCAGGAGGTGGAGGTTGCAGTGAGCTGAGATCATGCCAACGCACCCCAGCCTAGGCAACAGAGTGAGACTCTGTCTCAATAAAAGGAAAAAAAAAAAAAAAAAAGAACTGAAATCCAAGACCTCAAATGATGAAACTGCTACAGGAAACATTGTGGAAATTCTTCAGGACATTGGTCTGTACAAAAAATGCTGAAGTAATACCCCACAAGCACAGGAAACCAAGGCAAAGCTGGACAAATGGAATCACATCAAGTTAAAAAGCTTCTGTGCTGCAAAGAAAGCAATCAACAAAGTGACGACTCAAACCACAGAATGGGAGAAAATATTTTCAAACTAACACTCCAACAACAGATGAACAACAAGAATATACACAGAACACAAACAACTCTTCAGAAAAAAATTAATAATCCTAATAATCAAAAAATGGGCAAAAGATTTAAATAGACATTTCTCAAAAGAAGACACACAAATGCCACATAGGCATATGAAAAGGTGCTCAGCATCATTGATCATTAGAGAAATGCAAATCAAAACTACAATATCATCTCACTCCAGCTAAAATGGTTTTTATCCAAAAGACAGGCAATAACAAATGCCAGCGAGAATGTGGAGAAAAGGGAACCCTTGTACACTGTTGGTGTAAATTAGTACAACCACTATAGAGAACAGTTTGGAGGTTCCTCAAAACATTAAAATAGAGATATCATAAGATCCAGAAATCCTTGTGCTGGGTATATAGCTGGAAGAAAGGAAATCCATATATTGAAGAGATATCTTCATTCCCATGTTCACAATAGCCACTATTCATAACTGCCAAGATTTGGAAGAAACCTACATGTGCATCAACAGATGAATGGCTAAAGAAAGTACTCTACTCATACACAGTGGAGTACAATTCAGCCATGAAAAAAGCATGAGATCCTGTTACTTGTAATAACGTGGATGGAACTGGAGGTCATTATGTTAAGTGAAATAAGCCAGGCACGGAAATATAGGCATTGCGTGTTCTCACTTATTTGTGGGATATACAAATCAAAACAATTGAGCTAATGTCTGGGTCTTAGTCAATTTTGTACCCTAAGTACTGGGAGCACAGTCTTTAAAATACATGATGAATGCTTTCATACAGGAATGAATAGAGGAGAGGCACAAGGTGGTTGGGGGTTCTTCTGATGCATAGTATCTTCCTTGACACATTCAGTACAACTCTCAACAGGTAAGTCTCTTCATGTTATGTTACCTTATGAGAAATTAAGTGGCAGAACATGTCTTCTATTATTTTCCTTTCCAGACAAGACCAATTGCTGGCTGCATTTGAGTCCCAAGCAACAATTAGGCCGTCGCTATCACCACAGAGTCAGAGGGGATGACACACAGGGGCCAGCAATCTCACCCAAGTCAACTCCACCACACTTTCTGGTCACCCACTGTGTGTATAGAGCCCTGCTAGTGACCAGGGTGATGACAGTAAATAATACCAGACTGTGCCCTTGAGGAGCTCACCTCTGCTGAGGGAAACATGCACAGAAACCCACAATGGTGGTAGAGAGGAAATAGGACAATAGGACTGTGTGAGGGGGATAGGAGGCATCCAGAGGAGGAAATGGTTACATCTGTGTGAGGAGGTTCGTAAGGAAAGACTTTAACAGAAGGGGTCTGTCTATCTGGGCTTGGAAGAATGTATAGGAGTCATCTAGCGGGCGCAGGTACACTCCAGGCAGAGGGAATTGCATGGGTAAAGATCTGGAGGTGTGGCTTGTGGGGATGGATTTCAAGCATTCTGGAATGAGGACAGCCATGGAAACAAGGGCAGGTGAGAGGAGATTTAATAGATTTCATGCCAATGGCTTCTCTTCAGTTTCTGGTAAGAAATCAGAATCCTTGGACTCCTCGATAACACTGATTAAATTGTTTATGATTCCTCATAGAACATGAACTCAAAGGAGGTCAGCAAAGGGGTGTGTGCAATTCTTTGCTACTGGCTACAGCTGCAGCCCCGCCTCCTTCTCCGGCACAGAAACATTTCAGCAACTTGGCTGCAGACTGCTGTGCAGGGCAGGGAAGCTCCAGGCAGACAGCCCAGCAAACAGTAGCACGCAGCTGAAAGTAAGACTCAGAGGAGACAGCTGAAGAAGGAAAGTGGCGATGGACCTCATCCCAAATTTGGCCATGGAAACCTGGCTTCTCCTGGCTGTCAGCCTGGTACTCCTCCATCTGTGAGTAACTGTCCAGGCTCCTCTCCTGTTTCCTTGGACTTGGGGTGCTAATCGGGCCCCCTTTCCCTTATCTGCTTAGAAGATCAAAAGAGATGTCCAAGGAGAAGTAGTACAATTGTTGGACGCTACAAACACAGAGAGGTTATTATTGTTCTTATGCAGATCGTTGAAGGAATAAATAAGCATTTCTCCCATCCACCTTCTATTTTTGGTGACTAGGATGGTTTAGTGACAGCATTTTGTAGTGGGAGTGATCTGATTAGGTTAGACTTGACCTATACTAATCTATGGAAACACAGCCGAGGCAGATTACAAACTACTGAACACAATGGGCAGTGTGATCCTCATCCCCTTCCCGGGCTCTGGGGATTCTGGGGACAGGAGGGAGTGGCTTGCGTTTTTGTCGCTTTATCTTTGTTTTCTGGGTTCTGTGTCTGCTGGAAGGGATGTGCAGATGTATTGTCCCCTGTGGACCTGGTGGTTCCTGCTCCCCTCCCTTCCACCCCACGATATCATTTACATGAGGCACCAGAGAACACCAATACTTCAGGGGAAGCTGTCCCTTGGCTCTTCCCTCTTTCCCGTGCCATGCTCCTGAAAATCCCCTCCCTCCTATGACTCAATCCTCCACCCTGTCACACACAGAACTATTTAACTTGCAATGATTAATTTCTAGAGCAACGGAGACTTAGAGGAAGTTTTTAAAGATTTATTCTTTGCTTTCATCTTTTTCCTCCAGTCTCTGGGAGGCTAGGATTAATATACAGCTTTATTTCTTACCTAATGGGAATCTGCTAGCAGCCTGAAAAGGCAGGAGCCATGAAAGCCAATTTGGATTTTAGACATTTTTTCCCCTTTATGTTACAGTACAGGAGGACGAACCCTCTCACTGGTGGGAATCCTGGCATCCTAGAGCAGGTGGAGAAAAGAGTTACCTTCCACTGTGGGTAGTGGAGGCTCAATCTGTCACATTTGACTTCTACAACAAGTTTATTTTTATTAAGAGTAGGGAACCACAATGACATGAAAATAGAAAATATAAACCTCATTTTAATTCTTTCACGGAAAGCTTAGGAATTCAGTGAGTTGTGGCAACATGGTTTCCATTGTCTAACATTTCAAAATGAATTGATATGGTTTAAATTCATTCGTTTTTAAACCGGAATTTTTTAGAGATAGACTATTTCCAGCATGTTCCTTCTGGATGACAAAAGAGGGCTGTTAGTTCAGTATTTGTGACAATAAATGTGTGTAAAATAACATCACCTTTCCAGAATAATATCAGGAATATTAGTCTAATGCACAAATGTATACTTCTAAGACAGGACTGCATATGTCTTTGTAAATATACCTGCCTGACAAGTTTATTTTAATACCTCATTTTTGAATATACCTGCTTAGCAGGTTATCTTAAACTCTCAGGGCAGGGGAGTAGGTAAGACTGTAAGCCAGTGACGATAGCAAAGGCATTCAGGTAGGATCAGTATGAAGTGAGAAAATATTCCTCAGCTCTCAGGGTAGAACTGCAAAGAGATACTCATGGGTCCTGGCCCCACAGTGGACGTCACTCAAAGGGCAAACAGGTTGGCATCTCATCTGCTTCAAGCCTGGACACAGGGGCACCATCTGTGTCACTCTGTGTGTGGTCTGCCATGTTGTGGGGTGGTCATTACAGATTCAGGCAGCTGGGCAGACAATACCTTAGCCTTAGACAATGCTGGTGCAGCCCAGGAGTCAGAAGCTATAGTGTAGACCATGCCCTCCTTAGGCCAACACAATTAAGTGCAATAGATGACTGGCTTTTCTGTTAGCCTCTTCATTGAAAACGAAAGCAGCATTACTCTACCAGAGGGGAGCTGGAAAGAAACTAAACAGCTTACCCAGCACAGCCTCTGCCTTGACATGGAACCATGTGAGTCTAGACACTCACCTAGATCTTTCCTTGGGGGGCCAATGCTGCTGACACATTAACTCAATAGTTTATCCTGGCCTGAGAGGTCAAGTAACATGTAGAAAGTTTAGAAGCAGAGATTAGTGTCACTGATTTGCCATGGCTGTGACAACAAAGGAAGGGAGTGAGAAAACCCAAGGCCACCCTGGTTTCAGTAGACGATGCACACACTTCCACTAACTGTTCTGGGGGCAAGGATCCAAATGCACTATTGGGCCTGGCTATGCGGCCTCTGCTGGGTCCTCCAAACACGAGCCTCCAGGCCATTTCTCAGTTGTATTTTACCATATATTATCAGAGTCACTGGATTTGTACAGAATGTTTGGAACCTATACTGCCTTAAGGGCTATCCTTTAAAGAAGAGAAAACAAGGTCTTAATTCAACTGTCTGGAACATTTTATGGTTACTTATGTGGAATACTGCATCTTTCCTATCAACAGGAAGGCACATGGACTTTAGAAGGTGCCTGTCTTTCAGCTGAAAGCACATATGAGGCATATAGATCCATTTATGCACACCATACTTTTCAGCCACATTTTCCTAATTTGCCTCTCTGGGGCCAATCTTTTGGGACTAGCAGATTCAAGGTTGAATTGATGGATGGCGACCTCTTCCATCAGCCTTTCTTCTTCCTCCAGTCTTCCATTCCTCAGTAATATCAAACTGGGAAGGTCTTCACACATCCAGAAACCCCAGTTGGGGGAGTCCATACATGACCCATCAAAGATGAGTTGCATGCAGGCCTGCCATAGGGAGAACCAGCCTTAATGAGTTTTCCTACAGAGATACTTGATGTGCAGAGGCAATAAATTGACTGCTTTGTGATTGATCACCTTGAAAAAAATAAGCATGCCTGGATATATTAGTCCTTTCTTGCACTGCTATAAAGAGATACCTGAGGCTGGGTAATTTATAAAGAAAAGAGATTTAATTGTCTCATGGTTCTGCAGGCTCTACAGGAAGCATAGCAACTTCTGCTCTGGGGAGGCCTCAGGAAATTTACAATCATGGTAGAAGGTGAAGAAGAAGTAGGCAGATCTTACATGGCTTGAGCACAAGCAGGAGAGAGTGGGGAGAAGGCGCCACACACTTTTAAACCACCAGATCTCACAAAAACTCGTTGTCATGAGGAAAACACCCAGGGGGGTTGGTATGAAACCATGAGAAACTGCCCCAAAGATACAATCACCTTCTATCAGGCCCTACCACCAGCACTGGGGATTACATTTCAGCATGAGATTTGGGTAGGGGCAGATTCAGACCATACCACTAGCACTGTGCTTATTAGATGAATATCACCAGTTGGAAGGCTAGATTCTACAAGAGGAGGAATGTCCTGGAAATTGGTTCTTTAAGTTGTGATTCTTCTGCACACTGTCATTCAGGGAATTATGAGTCACTCATCCTCCCCAGTAGCTAAAATCAACCAGATTATCTGACCACAGAGACTGAGGTGTAGCTGAAAGGTTCTCGCATTTCTATGAGGCCAATGGAAGCCTGGAGCACAGTTGTCAATCTGTAGAAATAAGGACTCTGTGACTCCTGCAACACCTCTCTGTGAATGACGGTTTAAGAAGGGCCAGATCCTAAAATAGGGTCAGAGCTTAGAGGGAAGGGAGAGCATAAATGACTCTTAGCAAATTCTAAAGACAGGGTCACCATAGGCTCTCAGTGACCCTCTGTGACTGAGTGGATGCAGTGATGCAAAATCTCATCATCACGGATGAAGACAAAAAAAAAAAAAAAAAAAAAGTCACCCTTTCTACCTAGGATGAGACTCCCCAAATCAGGGAAGAGTCCACTTACTAAACAGACATAAGGGACTGAAGTGCCCTGGAAGAATTACTGCCTGAACCTCTCAGGAGCACTCAGGTTTGAGGACATTTATCAAGTATTCATTCCAGGATTGGGGCCATGAAGACTTCTGCTGCTTTCAGCTAGTCATTGCAACTTTTTGGGATCTCATGGTGGAGGCGGGAAAGGACCTGATGAACAAACATAATCATTGCCATCGGAGTTACTGTTATCATTTATTGCCTTAATGTTACCTCCTTCTCTTGAGCATTCCAGTTCCTCCGTCAGTGACCCACCAGCCCCTATATCTATAAAATCACAATTCCCGAGACCTGATTTCTGTTTCACTTTGTAGATATGGAGCCCATTCACATGGACTTTTTAAGAAGCTTGGAATTCCAGGGCCCACACCTCTGCCTTTTTTGGGAACTACTTTGTCCTACCGTCAGGTGAGTGTTTTTGAGCTTGCTCTTTCGCTTCTTATGATTGGAAAGAACAGCTTAGTTCCATCAGTAAAAATGCTTTTCCTCAGGAGGAAGGTCTGAGGTTTTATACCTTCGGAAACAGTGTATAGGCACCACCCAGAGCATGGCAAGGTTTACCCCAGGGCCCTCTGGCTAACTCTCAGGAACCTCAGGTTTGCCTCAGTTGAACAGCCCAAATCTCAGGCATATCAGCAACCTGATGTTCAGAATTTGATGTGCAGACTTTGAGAGCACCATAAAGAAGATTTTCCTTTTGCCCCATGTAGGTTCCCAGGAAGGTACAGTCATATTTAGTTAGTATTAAGAGTAGGAAAAGGACCCCCTGGTTGTGGCTTGTTATCTGTGTACATGAGAGTCAAACTTTCCTTTCTATAGCAAGAGCTCCGGAGTAGCTTTTTTTCCCTACCTCTTGGACAGCTTTGAAACTCACTTTATTAGGGAGATCAAGTATTTACCGTTGGGTCAGTTTCACCTGCTTGAATCCTCTCCAAAAAATGCTAAATTCCCTGAAGGTATTTCCATGGCTCTACCCCAGCTCTTACTCCCCATGACATCTTCTGCAGCTTTGAGAGTCAGAACAAAGAGGTTCTGCTTTACTTCTTTTCTTTCAAAGGCTGTAGCTTATGGGTGAGTCTGAGCAGGGAGTGGATATAACTGAGATGAGATAGTAGTTGTCTATCAATGTCAGATATTTAAGCACAAAATGAATTTGTGGGGTTTTTTTTTTTTTTACACAAAGGCAGAATCACATGTAAAATTAAGGAAGGAGACCACCCCTCATATTGTCTTATGCCCAATTTCTGCCTCCAAAGAAAGAAGAAGTAAAAACTAAAAGGCAGAAATGAAATCCACAGGCAGACAGTCCGGCGCTGCACCTTGGGTCTGGTAGTTAAAGATCGACCCCTGACCTCATTGGTTATGTTATCTATAGATTACAGACATTGTATAGAAATGCACTGTGAAAATCCCTATCTTGTTTTGTTCCGATCTAATTACCGGCACATGCAGCCCCCAGTCACGTACTCCCGCTTGCTCAATCAATCACGACCCTCTCACACGCACTCCCTTAGAGTTATGAGCCCTTAAAAGGGACAGGAATTGCCCACTCGGGGAGCTTGGCTCTTGAGACATGAGTCTTGCCGATGCCCATGGCCGAATAAACCCCTTCCTTCTTTAACTCGGTGTCTGAGGAGTTTTGTCTGCGGCTCATCCTCCTACAAAATCACTAGAAAGGGGATAATTTGATGAAATTATTAAATATTTAATTTCACTGAATAGAATGTAATATGTGCCACGTGGACCGTGAACTTTGGCCGAGCCTTTGTGCCTAACCTGGTCTGATGCTCTGCCCAGGGCCTGGCCCCTGGATGGAAAATTATGAGCTCATGTCCACAGGGCCAGCAGCAGCAGTCAGCTCTCTGGCTTAGATCATCTTTCCTTCATACCTGAGGCTTGTTTCTCTGATTCCAATTCTTCCAAGTGAGGGCTTTGTTATTTAATTACTGGCCAGGAATTTCATATTTTTTCACTTTGCAAAAGCAATAATTTCCCCACCACCTTTTCCAGGTCAGCTCTTTAGTAGATGTACCCTCAAGATACACATTCCTGGGACCTTTGTTTGCATAGCTAAAGTGTCAACCCTGAAATGTAGAAACAGGAAGGTTTGTTTTTAAGTTTCAGTGAAAACATTTAGCAAGTGTTGTAATTTGCTGTGTCCAATGTGTAGAGGCGACATTCTCTCAGAACTTCCATGTTAAGCTGGAAACTGGAAAGTGAGTCCACTTTGTCATTCTGTCACTCACTCCTTTTCTCACTCAACAAACATGCCTCAGACTTACCTAAATCCGCTAGACTAAAAGAGGTCCCTGATGTCTGTAACTTTCTAATTCTGCTAGAATTCCAGAGCGAGCTCATGAAATAAATGAAAAGGATGATGGACAAAGAGATAAAAGACTGTGCATTCCCTTCTGACACTCACTCACTTTCCCTCAGCCTCAGTTTCCCCACGTGCCCCTAGAGGTGATCATTCAGGCATTTATGAGATTTTAGAGACAACACACGAAAAAGCAAAAAGACATCAGAAAGACAAGGAGTGAGTTAGTTTATACACAAGGATAAGTCTTTCAGTATCTACAACACTTTGAGAAAATTCAAGAGTGATTTTAAACTTCCCATTTCAAATACCTCCTCTGTTCTCTCTTCTTTCCCTTATGACCTCTCTAAATAAGCTTCCTCTAACTGCCAGCAAGTCTGATTTCATTGGATTCAACTGTTTTCAGCCCCAATTAGAGGCAGGGTTAAGTACATTTGAAATATTGATCAAAGGGAGCGCTTCCAAGATGGCCGAATAGGAACAGCTCCGGTCTGCAGCTTCCAGCAAGACTGACTCAGAAGGTGGGTGATTTCTGCACTTCCAACTGAGTCTTAGCAACCAGTAGACCAGGAGATACCCTCCCGCCTGGCTCGGCAGGTGCCACACCCATACAGCCTTACTCACTGCTAGTGCAGCAGTCTGAGATAGACCTGCGACGCTACAGCTTGACGGGGGGGAGGGGTGTTGGCCATTGCTGAGGCTTGAGTAGCTCACTGTGTAAACAAAGAGGCCTGGAAGTACGAACTGGGCAGAGTCCACCGCAGCTCAGCAAGGCCTACTGCCTCTGTAGATTCCACCTCTGGGGGCAGGGCATAGTAGAACAAAATGCAGCAGACAGCTTCTACAGACTTAAATGTCCCTGTCTGACAGCTCTGAAGAGAGCAGTGGTTCTCTCAGCATGGTGTTCGAGCTCTGAGAATGGACAGACTGCCTCCTCAAATGTGTCCCTCACCCCCCTGTAGCCGGACTGGGAAACACCTCCCAGTAGAGGCCGACAGACACTTCAAATATGTGGGTGCCCCTCTGGCGCAAGGCTTCCAGAGGAAGGATGAGGCAGAAATAGTTGCTGTTCTGCAGCCTCTGCAGGTAATACCCAGGCAAACAGGGTCTGGAGAGGACCTCCAGCAAATTCCAACAGACCTGCAGCTGAGGAGTCTGACAGTTAGAAGAAAAACTAACATACAGAAATGGCATCAACATCAATGAAAAGGACATCCACACCAAAACCCCATTTGTAGGTCACCAACATCAGAGACCAAAGGTAGATAAAACCACAAAGATGGGAAGAAACCAGAGCAAAAAAGCTGAAAATTCCAAAAAACAGAGCATCTCTTCTCTTCCAAAGGATTGCAGCTCCTCACCAGCAAGGGAACAAAACTAGACAGAGAATGAGTTTGATGATTTGACAGAAGTAGGCTTCAGAAGGTCAGTATTAGCAAATTTCTCCGAGCTAAAGAAGCATGTTCTAACCCATCGCAAGGAAGCTAAAAACCTTTTTAAAAGGTTAGATGAGTGGCTAAAATAAACAGTGTCAAGAACACCTTAAATGACTGGATGGAACTCAAAACCATGGTACGAGAACTTTGTGACACACACACAAGCTTCAATAGCCGATTCAGTCAAGTATAAGAAAGGATATCAGTGATTGAAGATCAAATTAATGAAATAAAGCAAGAAGACAAGATTAGAGAAAAAAGAGTGAAAAGAAACGAACAAAGCCTCCAAGAAATATGGGACTATGTGAAAAGACCAAATCTACGTTTGATTGGTGTATCAGAAAGTGACGGGGAGAATGGAACCAAGTTGGAAAACACTCTTCAGGATATTATCCAAGAGAATTTCCCCAAACTAGCAAAGCAGGCCAACATTCAAATTCAGGAAATACAGAGATCACCACAAAAATACTCCTCGAAAAGAACAACCCCAAGACACATAATTGTCAGATTCACCAAGGTCGAAATGAAGGAAAAAATGTTAAGGGCAGCCAGAGAGAAAGGTCAGCTTCCCCACAAAGGGAAGTCCATCAGACTAACAGTAGATCTCTCAGAAGAAACCCTATAAGCCAGAAGAGAGTGGGGGCCAATATTCAACATACTTAAAGAAAGAATTTTCAACCTAGAATTCATATCCAGCCAAACTACACTTCATACATGAGGGAGAAATAAAATCCTTTACACAGACAAGCAAATGCTGAGAGATTCTGTCACCACCAGGCCTGCCTTACAGGAGCTCCTGAAGGAAGCACTAAACATGGAAAGAAACAACTGCTATCAGCCACTGCAAAACCTTGCCAAATGGTAAAGGCCATCGATGCTATGAAGAAGCTGCATCAATTAAAGAGCAAAATAACCAGCTAACATCATAACTGCAGGATCAAATTCACACATAACAATATTAACCTTCAATGTAAATGGGCAAACTGCCCCAATTAAAAGACACAGACTGACAAATTGAATAAAGAGTGAAGACCCATTGGTGTGCTGTATTCAGGAGACCCACCTCACGTGCAAAGACGCATATAGGCTCAAAATAAGAGGATGGAAGAAGAACTACCAAGCAAATGGAAAGCAAAAAAAAAAAAAAAAAAAAGCAGGGGTTGCAATCCTAGCCTCTGATAAAACGGACCTTAAACCAACAAAGATCAAAAAAGACAAGGCCACTACATAATGATAAATGGATCAATTCAACAATTAGAGCTAACTATCCTAAATATATATGCACCCAATACAAGAGCACCCAGATTAATAAAGCAAGTCATTACAGACCTACAAAGAGACTTAGGCTCCCACACAATAATAATAGGAGGCTTTAACACCCCACTGTCAATATTAGACAGATCAATGAGACAGAAGGTTAACAAAGATATCCAGGACTTGAACTCAAACGAACCTAACAGATATCTACAAAACTCTCCACCCCAAATCAACAGAATATACATTCTTCTCAGCACCACATCGCACATAGTCTAAAATTGACCACATAATTGGTAGTAAAACACTCCTCGCAAATGTAAAAGAACAGAAATTTTAACCAACTGTCTCTCAGACCACAGTGCAATCAAATAAGAACTCAGGACTAAGAAAATCACTCAAAACCACACAACTACGTGGAAATTGAACAACCTGCTCCTGAATGACTACTGGGTAAATAACGAAATGAAGGCAGAAATAAAGATGTTCTTTGAAACCAATGAGAACAAAGTACCAAAGTCTCTGGGACACACTTAAAGCAGTGTGTAAAGGGAAATTTATAGCATTTATAAAGGCCCACAAGAGAAAGCAGCAAAGATCTAAAATCAACACCCTAACATCACAATTAAAAGAACTAGAGAAGCAAGAGCAAACACATTCAAAAGCTAGCAGAAAGCAAAAAATAACTAAGATCAGCGCAGAACTGAAGAAGATAGAGACACAAAAACCCTTCAAAAAAATCAATGAATCCAGGAGCTAGTTTTTTGAAAAGATCAACAAAATAGACAGCTAGCAAGACTAATAAAGAAGAAAAGAGAGAAGAATCAAATAGATGCAATAAAAAATGATAAAGGGGATATTACCACCTATCCCACAGAAATACAAACTACCATCAGAGAATACTATAAACACCTCTATGCAAGTAAATTAGAAAATCTAGAAGGAATAGATAAATTCCTGGACGCATACATTCTCCCAAGAATAAACCAGGAAGAAGTTGAATCTCTGAATAGACCAATAACAAGTTCTTAAATTGAGGCAATAATTAATAGCCAACCAACCAAAAAATGTCCAGGACCAGATGGACTTACAGCCGAATTCTACCAGAGGTACAAAGAGGTACAAAGAGGAGCTGGTATCATTCCTTCTAAAACTATTTCAATGAATAGAAAAAGAGAGAATCCTCCCTAACTCATTTTATGAGGCCAGCATTATCCTGATACCAAAGCCTGGTAGAGACACAACAAAAGAAGAGAATTTTAGGCCAATATCCCTGATGAACATCGATGCGAAAATCCTCAATAAAATACTGGCAAACCAAATCCAGCAGCACATCAAAAAGCTTATTCACCACGATCAAGTCAGCTTCATCCCTGGGATGCAAGGCTGGTTCAACATATACAAATCAATAAACATAATCCATCACATAAACAGAACCAACAACAAAAACCACATGATTATCTCAATAGACGTAGAAAAGGCCTTTGACAAAATTCAACAGCCCTTCATGCTAAAAACACTCAGTAAACTAGGTATGAGAACACTTGGACACAGGATGGGGAACATCACACCCCGGGGCCTGTTGGGGAGTGTGGGGCCGGGGGAGGAGAAATACCTAATGTAAATGACGAGTTGATGGGTGCAGCAAACCAACATGGCACGTGTATACCTATGTAACAAACCTGCACACTGTGCACATGTACCCTAGAATTTAAAGTATAATAAATAAAATAAAGAAAAAGAAGAAAAAACAGCAATATAGGAAGGAGGGCTAAGTAAAGAACTTTCAAACTTGACACCAAAAGCAAAATCCAGAAATGGAAATATTAATATGCTGACCTCCTCAAAAAAAAAAAAAAAAAGTTTGCTCTGATATAGACCCTGTCAGAGAAAAAGACTTGTGACTGTAGTATAGCAGGAGGGAGCCACATGGTAATGGAATGGGTCTGCATCTTGATCATGCTGGTCGTTGCACAAATCTATGAATGTGATAAATTTGCACAGAACTACACACACACATACACACAAATGAGGGCACATAAAACTGGTGAAATCTGAATAAGCTCTGTCAACAGTATCAATGTCAATTTCCTGTACTATCGTAACATGGATATACCGTATTTATAGTTATGCACAATTGCACGATGTTACCATCAGGTGGGACAGTACGAAGTGTACATGGAACCTTCCTGACATTTTTTTTAGGTAACTGTCTATGGATACATAAGAATTTCAAAATACAAATTTAATCAATTAGTATTTAAATTTCAAAAAATGGATGCTTACCCTCTGGTTTGTGAAGACAGAATAATATTCTTTCACTAGCACTGTTTTGGTCATGTTGGGATCTGTGATAGCCAGCACAGGTTGTTGACCCTTATAAAACCTGTGTGGAAAAAACAGAGTTGATTAAACATCAACAGCCTTATTCTACAGTTGGAGCCAAACCCAGGAAGCCAGACTTTGATGCTGATGTTACATAATCCCCCAGTTGTGCAATGCATAACAATCTTAGGTTCTAGTTCATTAGGGTGTGACACAGAGCAAGAGTCTGACATAGGAGTCATTCAAGTCTTCATACGATGAAGGGTAATGTGGGCCAAACAGGGAAGAGACATTGAAAGACCAAAGAGCTCTTCAAAGAAATCAATGTTAGAAACAAAGGGAGAGCGTTTGTTAAGTACGGTGGTGCATACATGGGTATTTCCTATGCCATTCTCCATAATGTTTTATATGTTTAAAATACTTCATTATCAAAAAGAATATTAGGTCCATGAAAAGTTGAAGGCAAGTAAATCATCCAATGCTCACAAGGACTAAATGTCACAAGGGGCAATTGCTGTGGGGCTCATGGACATCCAGAGCTGTGTGTTCTTTCTACTCAGTTGTGTTGTCTGTGTGGGCTGTGCCAGCTCCACAGCACCCCGCAGCCAGCATTGTGGTTGCTGAGGACTTGAGAGACGATGAAGTACAAAGAGGCAAAACCTTCTCCCTCTTGCTTCTAGTGAACGAACACAACACTGCACCTCTTCCACTGCTCTCACCAAACCTCTAGCCCCTCTGTCAGGGAACAGCTGCTGCAGTTGGCTGAGGACACCTTACAAAATCACAGTTCATCAGCCCATCAGGGAACACAATGGTTTAAGAATATTCAGCATTTCTTCAAATACAGCAGAAAGATACAGACAAAGAAATACTTATATATCCTTGCATTAAAAAGTCTTAATTTAATAACAAAAAAGAAAGAAAAATTCCATACTTGCAGAGAAAGTTAAAAAACAAAATAAAACAAAAAAACAGAACAGCAGAGCATAAATGGCTTCCCATTCTGTTTCTCTATATCTCTCAACCCTTCTTTCAAAAGCACGTTAAATCCAAAGTCTCTATGAAAGAGTTTTGGCTTTTAATTGAAAGTGTATTCAGATGGGAAGGAGATAATGCCATGCATTTATGAAGACATATTAGAGGGTCTGAGACAATGCATGTGATAAAAGGGCACCTAAGGAAGAATAAAAGAAGGGAATAGGGAGACACTGGAAAGAACATGATGCTGAGAGTCCCTGGGCCACCAAAGCCTGGAGAAAAGTGGTAACCACAATGCTCCCAGCCTAGTTTAGACTGAAGACCTCAAAAAGTTTTACAATAGCGAATCTGGATGTTATCAGAACCAAAATGATGTCACGTGTGTGTTTCTGTGTGTGTGTGTGTGTGTGTGTGTCAGTGTGTGTTTAAAAATCCTGACAAATAAATCAAAGCAGGCTATGAAGAGGGGATTCCCATGCTTCTGTGCCTGATAACACAACTGTCACAAACGCTTTGCGAAACCACAAGCTTACACAAGGCAATCCCAACCTTACACAAAAATATTTCTGCAAGGGCACCTGCCCAGCAACTGCCTTTCCAACTTTGGTGTGGCGTCACCCTTGTTATGGATCTTTGCAGCGAAGGAGAATTATTCCAAAACTGATATGAAATCCTCCTCATATTTTCCTTGGAACATCTTTGTCTTGCTTTACCTCCCTGAATTTGCACATAATTTGTAATGGTCACCAACTATGTGCATAGTCAGTAATGGATTTTTTTTTTTTTTTTACTTTGATGCTATACTTTCTACTTTTGCTTTATTTAATGCTTCTCAATATGTTTTTTTAACTGTTGCAGATCCCGCTGAAATTATGCTTTGGAGGACTTCTTCAACCAGAAAAACCCATTATTCTAAACGTTGAGTCAAAGGATGGGACCATAAGTGGAGCCTGAATTTCCCTAAGGACTTCCACTTTGCTCTTCAAGAAAGCTGTGCCCCAGAACACCAGAGACCTCAAATTACTTTGTGAATAGTACTCTGAAATGAAGACGGGCTTCATCCAATGTACTGCATAAATAACCAGGGATTCTGTACATGCATTGAGCTCTCTCACTGTCTGTGTAGACTGTTATACTTGGGAATATAAAGGAGACTAAATCAGTACTGGAGTAGTAGATTTGGCTTCTTTGTCATAGGACAATCTCAGCCACCCCTAGTTAGCACCATTAACTACTCCTGAGCTCTGATAAGAGAATCAACATTTATCAATAATTTCATCCACAGTTATTAATGAAAATAAGAATTATTTTGATGGCTCTAACAGTGACATTTATATCACCTGTTTTATCTGGAGTATTCTATAATAAGTTTTATGTTAAAAATTAATAAAAACCTCTTAACAAAAGTATCATCAGATACTTTCCTGCACATTAAGGAGAAATCTATAGAACTGAATGACTGAAAACCAACAAGTAAATATTTTGGATCATTCTAACCACTGTTGGTGTGGGACATTTGTCAGAATTCCAATGTGATTATCAACATAGGTGAGAGTTAATCCACTGTGACTTTGCCCATTGTTTAGAAAGAATATTCACAGTTTAATTATGCCTTTTTTGACTGAGCAGAGTGGCTCACGACTGTAATCCCAGAACTTTGGGAGACCGAGATGGACAGATCACCTGAGGTCAGGAGTTCGAGATCAGCCTGACCAACATGGTGAAACCGCATCTCTACTAAAAATACAAAAACTAGCTAGGTGTGGTGGCATGCACCTATAATCTCAGCTACCTAGGAGGCTGAGGCAGGAGAATCACTTGAACCTGGGAGGCAGAGGTTGCAGTGAGCCAAGATAGCGCCATTACACTCCAGCCTGGGTGACACAGTGAGATTCCATCTCAAAAAAAAAAAAAAAAAAACCAAATTATGCCTTTTTGAAGCACATATATTTTGTAACATACAATTGAATTCCTTATTATATTATTAGTTTTGATTTAATATTTTCAATCCATCTCCCCTGATATTTCTGGGAGACAAGAAACATGTTTTCTTACACCTCTTGCATTCCATTCTCAACTCCCAACTCTCTTAATGCAATGAACACTTAATAAAAAGCAGTCGATTGGTCAATCGATTGGGCAACAGGCTAAACGCGCTGATTCCTTTTCTTTTCCTACTCCTTCCTTTACTTTCCCTTCCTAAATAATTTAGTCCTAAAGTCATTAGGTGGGTGGCAGCCAGATGGTGGCCACACATTAAGGTAGAGAAGAGAGAGTCATGATGGCTCCAAGTCAGAGACCAAGTAGGGTGAGGACCAAGTAGGTGTTCATATGGAGAGACAGCCTGGCCTGTGTGTGGGAGTCCAAGCAAGCAGAGAAAGGGTCGACACAGAGGTGTAGCTTGCAAGAGCAGCCAGAGCCTAAATAGGGCATGGAGAACCCACGTGAGGTGAGGAGGACATCCATGAGTGGGAAGGGATGGGTGAGGTTTCACTACATAAAGGGGATTGATCAAATAAGTAAATATACTGGAAGCCAGATGTGTCACTTTTGCAGAAAAGAGTCATGGATTCAGAAAGGGAGAAAACTAGCATGAATCCTATGAAATTAGATTAAAATGGATGTATCTATGTATATTCATATCCTTATAGATATATAAATGGTTAGATAGGTGATAGAAAGATAACAGATAGAGGACAAGATCATTAGATAGACATACATGTATGTATGTGTTTGTGTGTGTGTACAAAAAACACATATGTCCTACTGCTCTCCACTGATAGGGCTAGGTAACAATGACATTTCAATAGCAATAAGCACATTTAGTGCCCCGATCTTGGCTTATGAATACCATTTTCCACTGAAAGGAACCAGAGTTCCTTAGAGAAATGGCTAATTCCAGGGCCAGGATTAAGAATGTTCAAGATAAGCCTAGGATATATTTTGTGCCAGGAAGCCAGAAAATGTTCAAATGATTTCCAAGTAATGTTTGGAAATGATATTTGAAAATGATTTCCAAATGATATATGGAAACACTTAAAGACTCCACCAAAGAACTATTAGGTCTAATAAGCAAATTCAGTAATGTTGCTGGATACAAAATCAACATACGAAACCCAGTAGCATTTCTGCATGCCAACAGTGAACAATTTGGCAAAAATAAAAAATGTAATCCCATTTACAATAACCCCAAATAAAATTAAACACCTAGGAATAAATTTAATCAAAGAAGAGAAAGATGTCTACAATGAATACTGTAAAACACTGATGAAAGAAATTGAAGAGCACACCAAAAAGGATATTCCATGCTTATATATTGTCAGCATTAATATTGTTAAAAATGTCCACACTACCCAAAGCAATAAACAGATTCAATGCAGTCTCTCAAAATACCAATGACATTCTTCAAAGAAATAGAAAAGAAAATTCTAAAATTTGTATGGAACCACAAGAGACCCAGAATAGCCAAAGCCGTCTTCAGCAAAAAGAACAAAACTGGAGGAATCATATTACCTGACTTCAAATTATACCACAGAGGTATAATAACCAAAACAGCATGGTATTTGTATAAAAACAGACACATAGACCAATGAAATAGAATACAGAACCCAGAAACAATTCCACACACCTACAGAGAACTCATTTTCCACAATGTTGTCAAGAACATACACTGGGGAAAAGACAGTCTCTTCTGGTGCTGGGAAAGCTGGATATTAATATGCAGAAGAATGAAACTACACCCCTATATCTCACCAAACACAAAAATCAAATCAAGGTGGATGAAAGACTGAAATCTGGCTGAGCGCAGTGGCTCATGCCTGAAATCCCAGCATTTTGAGAGGCCAAGGCCAGTGTATCACTTGAGGTCAGGAGTTCAAGACCAGCCTGGCCACAATGGTGCAACCCCATGTCTACCAAAAAATACAAGAGTTAGCTGGGCATTCTGGTGCGTGCCTGTAGTCCCAGCTACGCAGAAGACTGAGGTGGGAGAATCACCTGGACCCAGGAGACGGAGGTGGCAGTGAGCCAAGATCATGACAATGCACCCTAGCCTGGGCAAGACAGTGAGACTCTGTCCCAAAAAAAAAAAAAAAAAAAAAAAAAAGACTGAAATCTAAGACCTCAAATGATGAAACTGCTACAAGAAAACATAGTGGAAACTCTTCAGAATACTGGTCTGGGCTCAACTTTCTGAAAAACTACCCCACAAGCACAGGCAACCAAAGCAAAAATGGACAAATGGAATCAGATCAAGTTAAAAAGCTTCTGTGCTGCAAAGAAAGCAATCAACAAAGTGAAGACACAAACCACAGAATGGGAGAAAACATTTTCAAACTAACACTCTGACAACAGATTAATAGCCAGAATACATAAAGCGCTCAAACAACTCTGTAGGGAAAAACCTAATAATCCAATCAAAAAATGGGCAAAAGATTTGAATAGACATTTTTCAAAAGAAGACATACAAATGCCACATAGGCATATGATAAGGTGCTGAACATCATTGGTCATTAGAGAAATGCAAATCAAAACTACAATGAGATATCATCTCACCCCAGCTAAAATGTTTTTTTGTTTGTTTGTTTAACTTAGAAAACAGTTTCATTGTCAAACTGGAGCAAGAGCTGGTTTTTTGTGTTACCAAAACTGTTTGATCCCAAGCATAACTGGGCCAAAAGAGAGAGAAATCAAACTTTAAAATCCAAAATAAGGAAAGATCTACAATAATTTTATCCAAAAGACGGGCAGCAACAAATGCCAGCAAGAATGTGGAGAAAAGGGAACCCTTGTACACTGTTGGTGTAAATTAGTACAACCACTATAGAGAACAATTTGGAGGTTCCTCAAAACATTAAAATAGAGCTACCATGATATCCAGAAATCCCCATGCTGGATATATACCTGGAAGAAAGGAAATCCGTATATTGAAGAGATATCATCACTCCCATGTACACTATAGCCACTATTCACAAATGCCAAGATTTGGAAGCAACCTAAGTGTCCATCGACAGATGAATGGATAAAGAAAGTACTCCAATTATATACAATGGAGTACAATTCAGCCATGAAAAAAGTATGAGATCCTGTTATCTGTAAAAATATAGATGGAACTGGAGGTCATCATGTTAAGTGACATAAGCCAGGCACAGAAACACAGACATTGTATGTTCTCACTTATTTGTGGAATCTACAAATCAAAACAATTGAGCTAATGTCTGGGCCTTAGTCAATTCTGTACCCTAAGTACTGGGAGCACAGCTTTTAAAATACGTGATGAATGCTTTAATACAGGAATGAACAGATGAGAGGCACAAGGTGGTTGGGGGTTCTTCTGATACACAGTAGCTTCCTTGACACATTCAGTACAACTCTCAACAGGTAAGTCTCTTCATGTTATGTTACCTTATGAGGAATTAAGTGGCAGAACATGCCTTCTATTATTTTCCTTTGCAGAACAAGACCAATGCTGTGGGTTGGGACACAGTGCTGGCTGCATTTGAGTCGCAAGTAACCATTAGTCTATTGCTATCACCACAGAGTCAGAGGGGATGACACACGGGGGCCCAGCAATCTCACCCAAGTCAACTCCACCAACATTCCTGGTTACCCACCGTGTGTACAGTACCCTGCTAGGGACCAGGGTCATGACAGTAAATAATACCAGACTGTGCCCTTGAGGAGCTCACCTCTGCTGAGGGAAACAGGCACAGAAACCCACAATGGTGGCAGAGAGGAAAGAGGACAATGGGACTGTGTGAGGGGGATAGGAGGCACCCAGAGGAGGAAATGGTGACATCTGTGTGAGGAGGTTGGTAAGGAAAGATTTTAACAGAAGGGGTCTGTCTGGCTGGACATGGAAGGACATGTAGGAGTCATCTACAGGGCACAGGTACACTCCAGGCAGAGGGAATTGCATGGGTAAAGATCTGTAGGTATGGCTTGTGAGGATGGATTTCAATTATTCTGGAATGAGGGCGGCCATGGAGACAAGGGCAGGTGAGAGGAGAGTTAACAGATTTCATGCCAATGGCTCTGCTTTGAGTTTCTGATAAGAACCCAGAACCCCTGGACTCCCCACTAACACTGATTAAGGTTTTTATGATTCCTCATAGAACATGAACTCAAAGGAAGTCAGCAAAGGGGTGTGTGTGATTCTTTGCTATTGGCTGCAGCTGCAGCCCCGCCTCCTTCTCCAGCACATAAACATTTCAGCAGCTTGGCTGCAGACTGCTGTGCAGGGCAGGGAAGCTCCAGGAACACAGTCCAGCAAACAGCAGCACGCAGCTAAAAGGAAGACTCAGAGGAGACAGTTGAAGAAGGAAAATGGCGATGGACCTCATCCCAAATTTGGCCATGGAAACCTGGCTTCTCCTGGCTGTCAGCCTGGTGCTCCTCTATCTGTGAGTAACTGTCCAGGCTCCTCTCCTCTGTTTCCTTGGACTTGGGGTGCTAATCGGGTCCCTTTTCCCTTATCTGCTTAGAAGATCAAAAGAGATGTTCAAGGAGAAGTAGTACAATTGTTGGACGTTACAAACACAGAGAGGTTATTATTGTTCTTATGCAGATCTATGAATGAATAAGTAAGCACTTCTCCCATCCACCCTCTAATTTTGGTGACTAGGAGGGTTTAGGGACAGCATTTGCTAGTGGGAATGATCGGATTACCTTAGATTTCACGAAGACTAATCAATGAAAACATGGCAGAGGCAGATTACAAACTACTGATCACGACGGGCAGTGTGATCCTCATCCCCTTCCCAGGCTCAGGGGCTTCTGGGAGCAGGAGGGAGTGGCTTGCGTTTTTGTCGCTTTATCTTTGTTTTCTGGGTTCTGTGTCTGCTGGAAGGGATGTGTAGATGTATTGTCCCCTGTGGACCCGGTGGTTCCTGCTCCCCTGCCTTCCACCCCAGGACATCATTTACATAATGCACCAGAGAACACCAATACTTCAGGGGAAGCTGTCCTTTGGCTCTTCCCTCTTTCCTGTGCCATGCCCCTGAAAATCCCCTGCATCCTATGAGTCACTCCTCCACCCTGTCATACACAGAACTATTTATCTTGCAATGATTAATCTCTAGGGCAAAGGAGACTTGGAGGAAGTTCTGAAGATTTATTCTTGGCTTTAATATTTTTCCTCTGGTTTCTGGGAGGCTAGGATTAATATAGAGCTTTGTTTCTCACCTAATGGGAATCTGCTAGCAGCCTGAAAAGGCAGGAGCCATGAAAGCCAATTTGGATTGTACATGTTTTCACCTTTATGTTACAGTACAGGCGGATGAACCCTCTCACTGGTGGGATTCCTGGCATCCTAGAGCAGGTGGAGAGAAGAGTTACTTTCCACTGTGGGTAGTGGAGGTTCAATCTATCACATTTGACTTCTACCTCAATTTGACTTTTACTAAGAGTAGGGAACCACAATGACATGAAAATAGAAAATATAAACCTCATTTTAATTCTTTCACAGAAAGCTTAGGAATTCAGTGAGTTGTGGGAACATGGTTTCCATTGTCTAACATTTTTAAATGAATTGATATGATTCAAATTCATTCCTATTTAAACCAGAATTTTTTGGAGATAGACTATTTCCAGCATGTTCCTTCTGGATGATAAAAGAGGGCTCTTAGTTCAGTATTTGTGACAATAAATGTGTGTAAAATAATGTCACCTTTCCTAAATGTCAGAAATATTAGTCTAATGCACAAATGTATACCTCTAAGACAAGACTGCACAAATGTCTTTTTAAATATACCTGCCCGGCCATTTATTTTAATACCTCCTTTTCGAAAATACCTGCCTAGCAGATTAGCTTAAACACTCAGGGCAGGGGAGTAAGCAAGACTGTGAGCCAGTGACGATAGCAAAGGCATCCAGGTAGGATCAGTATGAAGTGAGAAAATATTCCTCAGCTCTCAGGGTAGAACTGCAAAGAGGTAGTCATAGGTCCTGGCCCCACAGTGGACGTCACTCAAAGGACAAATCGGTTGGCATCTCATCTGCTTCAAGCCTGGACACAGGGGCACCATCTGTGTCACTCTGTGTGTGGTCTGCCATGTTGTGGGGCTGTCACTACAGATTTGGGCAGCCGGGCAGACAATACCTTTGCCTTAGATGATGCTGGTGCAGCCCAGGAGTCAGATACTGCAGTGTAGACCATGCCCTCCTTAGGCCAACACAATTACATGCACTAGATGACTGGCTTTTCTGTTAGCCTCTTCATTGGAACCAAAAGCAGCATTACTCTACCAAACAGAGGGGAGCTGAAAAGAAACAAGAGTTCGCCCAGCCCAGCGTCTGCCTTGACATGGTATCATGTGAGTCTATATACTCACCAAGATCTTTCCTTGGGCACCAGTGCTGCTGACACATTAACTCAATAGCTTGTCCTCACCTGAGAGGTCAGGTAACATGTTTAAGGTTCAGGAGCAGAGATTAGTGTCATTGATTTGACATGGCTGTGACAACAAAGGAGGGAACTGAAGTGGGAATACCCAAGGCCACCCTGGTTTTGGCAGGTGGTGCAAGCACTTCCACTAACTGTTCTAGGGCAGGGAACCAAATGTATGACTGGGCCTGCCCATGCCGCCCCTGCTGAGTCCTCCAAACCCTGCCCTTCATGAAATTTCTTAGTTTTCTTTTATCACATTTTATAAGTCACTGGATGGTTACAAAATGTTTGGCACCTATACTGCCTTGAAGGCTAACCTCTAAAGAGGAGTAAGCAAGGTCTTAATACAACTCTCTGGGACGTTTTATCATTACTTCTCTTACATGCCATACTGCATCTTTTGCTATCAACAGGAAAGTACCTGGACTTTGGAAGGTCCCTCCCTGTCTTTTAGCTGAAGGTACATATGAGGCATGTGGATTCTTTTATGCACGGCATCTTTTTCAACTACATTTGTGTAGTTTGCCTCTCTGGAGTCAACCTTGTGGGGCTAACAGCTTCACAGCTGAATCAGTGTCTGGTAGCCTCTTCCTTCAGCCTCTCTTCTTCCTCCAGTTTTCCATCCCTCAGTCACAGTAGAGGGGGAAGACCAGAAAGGATTCAGAACCATCAGTTGGAGGAGTTTGCATGACTCATGAAAGATGAGTTGCAGGCAGGTCTGCCATAGTGAACACCAGGCTTAATGAGTTTTTCATCAGAGATACTTCATGTACAGAGGTAGTGAACTGACTGCTTTCGATTGACCACCTTGAAAAAGATGAGTGTGCCTGGCACAGTGCTTCTCACGCGAGTATTACCTGAGAAGTATTAGTTGCTGGTTCTTCTACACACCATCGTTCAAGGACATATGGGTCAACCATCCTCCTCAATAGCTCAAATCAGAGACTGAGGTGTAGCTGAAAGCTGCCCACATTTCCATAAGGCCAATAGATGCCATGAACACAGCTGTCAATCTGTAGAAATAAGGACTCCATGACTCCTCCAAGGCCTCTCTGTGAATGAAGGTTTAAGGGCTAGATCCTAAAACAGGGTCAGAGATGAGAGGGAAGAAAAAGCATAAAAGTTTCTGAGCAAATTGTAAGGGCAGTGTCAGCATAGGCTCTCGGTGACCTTCTGTGATTGAGTGGATACAGCGATGCAAAATCCCATCATCAATGCAGAAGACAAAAAAAGTCTCACCCTTTCTACCTAGGATGAGAATCCCCAAATCAGGGAAGAGTCCACTTACTAAATAGATATAAGGGAATGAAGTGTCCTGGAAGAATTCCTGCCTGAACCTCTCAGGAGCATTTGAGGACATTTCTCAAGTATTCACTCCAGGACTGGGACTATGAAGACTTCAGCTGCTTTCAGCTATGGGACTTTTAGGGGTCTCAGAGTAGAGTCAGGAAAGGACCTGATGAGTGAATGCAATTACTGCCATTGGAGTTGCTGTTATTATTTATCGTGTACATATTACCTCCCTCTCGTAACCATTCCAGCTCCTGAGTCGGTAACTCAGCAGCCCTCCGATCTATAAAGTCGCAAACCTTGTGACCTGATGTCTGTTTCGCTTCATAGATACGGGACCCGTTCATATGGACTTTTTAAGAGACAGGGAATTCCAGGGCCCACACCTCTGCCTTTTTTGGGAAATGTTTTGTCCTATCGTCAGGTGAGTTGTTTGAACTTCCTCTTTTGCTTCTCATGGTTGCAAACATCAGCTTAGTTCCATCAGTAAAAATGCTCCTCCTTGGGAGGGAGTTCCGAAGTTTCACATTTTCAGAAATGGAGTTCTGAAGTTTCACATTTTCAGAAATGGTGGGACTGGGTGCAGTGAATCATGCCTGTAATCTCAGCCTTTGTGAGTCCAAGGCTGGCAACTTGCTTGAGCCCAGGAGTTTGAGACCAGCCTGGGCAACACAGTGAGACCTCCGTCTCTAGAAAGAAAAAATTACCGGTGCATGATATGGTAGCCCATGCCTGTCCCAGCTGCTCTGAATGCTGAGGTGGGAGGATTGCATGAACCCAGGAAGTCAAGGCTGTATTGAGTTGTGATTGCACCACTGCACTCCAGCTTGGTCAACAGAGCAAGACGAAGGAAGGAAGGAGGGAAGGAAGGAAGCAGGGAGGGAGAGAGGGAGGGAAGAATGGAGGGAGGGAGGGAGAAGGAGGGAGGGAGAGAAGTATGGAGGGAGGGAGGGAGGGAGGGAGGGAAGGAAAAAAGAAAAGAAAAAAAGGAAAGAAAAGAAAAGAAAAGATGTGTAGGCTCACAGCCAGGTTTACCCCAGGGCTTTCTTGCTAACTCTCAGGAGCTTCAGGTTTGCCTCAGTTGAATAGCCCAGATGTCAGGGAGTTCAGCACTTGATGTTCAGGACTTGATGTGCAGACTTTGTGGCACCATAAAGAGAATTTTCTTTTTGCTCCTTGCAGGTTCCCAGGAAGGTATAGTCATACGTAGTTAGTATTAAGAGAAAAGCAGGAAGGGGGGCCCTGGTAGTGGCTCATTAGCTGTGTGTACCAGATTCAAACTTGGCTCTTTGTAGCAAGAGCTCATGAGCAGTCTTTTTTCCCCCTTCCTCCTGAACAACTTTGAAACTTTAGTTTATGAGGCAACCTAAATATTCACCATCAGGTAATTTGCACCTATTTGAATTCTCTCAAGAACTGCTAAACTCTCTAGGCATATTTCCATGGCTCTATCCCAGCTGTTATAACATCTTTTGCAGATTTGAGAGAAAGAACAAGAGGGTTCTGCTTTACTTCTTTTCCTTCAAAGGCTGCACCCCATGGGTGAGTCTGAGCAGGGAGTGGATGTAACTGAGATGAGATGGTGGTTGTCCATCAACCTCAGATATTTAAGTAGAAAATGAATTTGGTGTTTTTTGTTGTTGTTTGTTTGTTTGTTACACAAAGGTGCGAACACTTATGCAAAATCATTAGAAAGGAAATAGCTGACAAAATTACTAAGTATTTAATTTTACTGAACAGAATGTCATACATGCCACATGGACTGTAAAATGTGGCCGAGCCTTTGTGGCTACTCTGGTCTGATGCTTTGCCCAACGTCTGGCCCCTGGAGGGAAAGTCACGAGCTCATGCCCAGAAGGCCAGCACCAGCAAGCTGCTCTCCAGCCCAGATTTCCTATCCTGTATACCTGAAGCTTGTTTCTCAGATTCTAACACTCACAACTGAGGCCTCTGTTGTCTGATTACTGTCTGAGAATTCTATACCATTTTACTCTCAATAAAAGCAGTAATTTCTTCTTCATCTTTCCCAGATCAACTCTCATAGTAGATAGACATTTCTGGGACCTTCTTTTGCACAGTTAAAACATCATAGCTGAATCTTAGCAACAGGAAGGTTTGTTTTTACGTTTCAGAAGTGAAAGCTCAGAGCACGCATTGTAATTGGGTGTGATCTGTAGAGGTGGCACTTCTCCATCTTTTCTGTGTTAAGCTAGAAAACCAGAAAGGAAGTCTACTTTCTCATTCACTCACTCATTTTCTCACTCAACAACATGCCTTAGACTTATCTAAATCTGCAAGACTAAAAGAGGCCCCTGGTTTCTTTAACTTTCTAATTCTGCTAGAATTCTGGAGAGAGCACATGAATTAAATGAAAAGGATACTGATGGAGGAGATAAAAAATTATGCATTCCCTGCAGACACTCACTTTTCCTCAGCCTCAGTTTCACCCCTGCCCTTGCAGGTGATCATTCAGGGAGTTAGGAGACTTTTGAGAGAATAAAAGAAAAAGCAAAAATACATCAGAAAGACAAGGAATTACTAGTCATAGATAAGGGTGAGTCCTTCAGTACTTGGAGAAAATTCAAGAGTGACTTTAAATTCCCCACTTCAAATATATCCTCTGTTTTCTTGCCTTTCCCTTAAGACATCTCTGAATAAGCTTCCTCCAACTGCCAGTGAAAGATAGCAGGCCTGAGGCCTGATTTCATTGGATGCAACTGTTTTCAGCCCCAATTAGAGGTAGAGTTCACTCTATTTAAAAAAATAATCAAATTGTATTTTGTTTCTTCTCCCAGGGTCTCTGGAAATTTGACACAGAATGTTATAAAAAGTATGGAAAAATGTGGAGGTGAGTACTCTGGAAACCTCCATTGGATAGACCTGCTGCCGTGATGAGGTTACCCACTGCAAAGAGGATAGTCTCTGCCCAGGGCTTCAGGGGATGAAGCTCTTGCCAACCCAAATAAGAGAGAGGTTCTCTGAAAGAAGAGGATAATTATTTGGGAGTAGAATATTGCAATGGGAATCTGCTTGCCATTATAAACGATGTGCAAATTCAGGGAGGTAAACAAGACAAAGATGCTCCAAGGAAAATGTGAGGAGAATCTCATAACTGTTTTGAGGTAATTATTGTTAGCTACCAAGATCAATAACAAGGGTGACGCCACACCAAGGTTGGACAGGCAGTTGCTGGGCAGGTGTCCTTGCAGAAATATTTTTGTGTAAAGTTGAAATGGACTTTGTGCAAAGTTGTGGTTTTTGTAGAGACTTTTGTAATAGTTTCGTTTCCAGGAACACATGCATGAGAACCCTCTCTTCATAGCCTTCTTGGGATTTATTTGTCAGGGTTAAAAAACAATTAGTGATGTCACTTTGGTTCTGATAACGTTCACACTCGCTATTGTAAAACTTTTCGAGGCTTGTCCTACCAAGGATCCCATGTGTCACCAGGTGTCGAGGTCTTCGATCTGAACTAGGCTGGGAGCATTGTTGTAACCACTTTTCTCCAGGCTTTGGGGGCCCAGGGACTCCCAGCATCGCCTTCTGTCCAGTGTCTGCCTATCCCCCTCTTCTTTTTTTCTTCCTTAGGTGCCCTTTTATCACATGTATTGTCTCTGACCCTTCTAATATGTGCTCATAAATGCATGGCATCATCTCCTTCCCATATCGATTCACTTTCATTTAAAAGCCAAAACTCTTTCATTTAGACTTTGAATCTAACATGCTTTTGAAAGAAGGGTTGAGAAACAGTAGAGAAACAGATTTGGAAACCATTTATGCTCCACTTGTTAAAACTTTCTCTGCAAGTATGGAACTTTTTGTTCGCTTTGCTGTTTAAATTTAAGCCAAGACTTTTTAATAGAAGGATATGCAAGTATTTATTGGTTCATACCATTTTGCTTACTTTGAAGAAGAAATGCTGACTATTCTTAAACCATTGTGTTCCCTGGTGGGCTGATGGCCTGTGATTTTATAAGGTGGCCTCAGCCAACTGCAGCAGCTGTTCCCTGTCAGCGGGGCTAGAGTTTTGGTGAGAGCAGTGGAAGAGGTGCAGTGGTATGTTTGTTCACTAGATGCAAGCGGGAGAAGGCTTTGCCTCTTTGTACTTCTTCATCTTCTCTCATCAAGTCCTCAGAAACTGCAGTGCTGATTGCAGGGTGCTGTGGAGCTGCCACAGCCCATACAGGCAACACGACTGAGTAGAAAGAACACACAGCTCTGGATGTCCGTGGTCCCCACACCAACTGCCCCTTGCAACATTTACTCTTTTGAGCATCTGATGATTTACCTGCCTTCAATTTTTCACTGACCTAATATTATTGATAATGAAGTATTTTAAACATATAAAACATTATGGAGAGTGGCATAGGAAATACCCATGTATGCATCATCCAACTTAACAAATGCTGTACTGTCATTTCTAACCATGATGTCTTTAAAGAGCTCTTTGGTCTTGCAATGTCTCTTCCCTATTTGGGCCACATTACCCTTCATCGTATGAAGACTTGGGTGGCTCCTGTGTCAGACTCTTGCTGCGTGTCACACCCTAATGAACTAGAACCTAAGGTTGCTGTGTGTTCTACAACTAGGGGCATGAGTTACATGACATCAGGATCAAAGTCTGGCTTCCTGGGTGTGGCTCCAGCTGCAGAATCAGGCTAGTGAAGTTTAATCAGCTCTGTTGTTCCCACACAGAACGCAAGATGGTCAACTCCCTGTGCTGACCATCACAGATCCCGACATGATCAAAACAGTGCTAGTGAAAGAATGTTATTCTGTCTTCACAAATCGAAGGGTAAGCATCCATTTTTTGAAACTTAATGATTGATCCATTGATTAAATTTTTATTTTGAAAAAACTTATATATTCACAAAAAGTTACATAAAAAATGGAACCCCGTCCCCTACAATGGTAACATCTTGCAATCCTGCGTTAACTATAAATATAGTATATTCATATTAGGTTGGCGCAAAAGTTAAAATGGCAAACTGAAATAACCTTTGCACCCACCTAATACTATAGTACAGGAAATTGACTTTGATATAGTTTACAGAGCTTATTCAGATTTCACCAGTTTTACATGCCCTCGTTTGTGTGTGTTTATGTGTGTGTGTAGTTCTAAGCAAATTTTTCACATTCGTAAATTTGTGCAAAGACCGGCACCATCAAGATGCAGACCCATTCCATCACCATGTAGCTACCTCCTGCTAGCCTATAGTCACAACACGGAGCTTGTCTTTTTCTCTGACAGGGTCTGTATCAGAGCAAACTTTTTATTTGAGGAGGCCAATGTATTAATATTTCCTTTTATGGATTGTTATTTTGGTGTCAAGTCTGAAAATCCTTTGCTTAGCCCTCCTTTTTACATTGCTTTTTCTAAGGGTTATATAGTTTAACACTTTACAAAATGTAACTCTATTACCCATTTTCTGTTAATATTTGCATAAGTTATCAGATTTAGATCAAGGTTCATTTTTTGCGGACTATGGCTGTCCAAATGTTCCAACACCATCTTGGAAAGGTAGGCATATTGTCAAAAATCAGCTGAGCATACTTTGTGCATCTATTTCTTATTGTTTACTCTGTCCCATTGATGACTGTGTTTACTCCTCCACCAATACCACACTGTGGTGACTCTAGTAGCTGTACAGTAACTCTTAACATCATATAGAGCGATTCTTTCTACTTCATTGATTTATATTTTCAAAATAGTTTTAGCTTTTCTTATCCCTTGCCTTTCCATAAAAATTCAGAATAAGCTTATAAGTGTCTACAAACAAACCAGCCATAATTTTGATAAGAACTGAATGAAAGCAGAGGTATTTAATCTTTTGGCTTCCCTGAGCCACAGTGGAAGAATTGTCTTGGGCCACACATAAAATACACACACACACACACACACACACACAAAAGGTCCGTTTATAGTTTTCATTATATCTACCACCATAGATAAGCAAAAATGTCCTCACATAATAATCCTAATTATTCACTGCCCCATTCAGAGGGTCTTTCAAAATCATTGAACAGTCCCAAGTTTGCAATCACTGATATAGAAAATTTACATATCTAACTAAAAAAAAAACTTCACTACTTTTTTTGATATTTTTTATTATAAAAGAAAAGAGGACAACATAAAACCAATGGAGTACTTGACATTGTTTTTGAGAAACTAATGCATCAGTATCTGGCTTGATGGAAGTAGTTGCAATTCCCAGTGAGTTCTCAAGGTGCTATCAGATATTTTGGTTCTAGTTTTACTCTTCATGTTCTTCATCCTTGAAAATAGTAGCTCACAAATGTAAGTGCTGCCAAAAAGCAATGACATGAATTGTGAAGTGAGGGATATTTGTCATTGGGAAGATAGTATCACAAAAGTCTAGTAAAAAGGGGTGATCAAATTTTTCTTTAAGTTGAAAGTCAGATTGCAGCTCTCGGCATTCCATTTGAAAATTGGCAGGTAACATATTTATGTCAACTGAAAATGGAGTCATAAATATGCCAAAATACTGATTATTTTTTCAGAAATCCTGAAATACCTGTTTTCAAATTCCTGTATCAAATTGAAAAGCAAGGCTGCATATTTTTGACTGTTCACAGGACCATGTTTAGCCAACACATCGAAATGCATTCAATTGTTTGCCTTAATTCGAGCTTGCCATAATTTCAGTTTCATTTGGAATGCTGTTATGGTTTGAAACATTGTATCATTAAGTTGGTTTTTACCTTGAAGACACAGGTTTAACTCACTTAAATGGGCTGTCAAATCCACTAAAAATACTAAGTCTGTAAGCCAGTTTTCATTGGCAAGTTCTGGCACAAATTTTGTGTTTGATACCATAAATGGCTTGATTTCACATCACAAAGCATAAAATCTTTACATTTCGCCTTGACTTAACTGTCCTACTTCTAAAAAGGGAATGACGTTGCTAGAGTCAGCATCCATACTTTTAAGGAATTCCTGGAACTAGCGATGATTCAATCCCTGGGCCCTTGTAAAATTTACAGCCTTCATGACAATTAGCATGACGTTATCCATTTTTAAAGTTTGTGCACATGGATTTTCTTGATGTATTATGCAATAATACTTGATCAAACGTGAGTTTTGTGTGGCAATTGCATCATCTTCTATTAATTGTACAAGCCCCTCTCTTTTACCTACCATCACCAGGGCACCATCTGTAGCTGTATCAGATATGTTTACAATGGACAAAGAAAATCGCTTTAACGTATTTTTCATTGCTTTCTATAAATCTCTTGATTTAGCTGTGTCTTTTAATGGCACAGTGACATTTCCATTTCTTCAGTGACATTATATTCATCATCAATACCTCCAATAAAAATAGCAAGTTGTGCCATATCTGTAGTGTCAGTCAGTGCCTTCATCCATCACCAAAGCATACAATTTTAAATTAGCAGTTTTACTCTCCAAACATCTTTCAATAGATTTCCCAATTTCTTCCATTCTCCTGGCTATAGTCTGGTGAGACAAACTGATTTTAGAAATATCAGTTTCTAAAGGCAAATAATATCTACCACATCTTCCATACATTGCTTAATAAACACACCATCGGTAAATGGTTTTGATTTTTTTGCTAATAAATTTGTTAACACATAACTAGCTTTTACCTTACGATAGAGTTCGTTTGAGCTGTAACTATTTTAAATATCTTTTTTGTTGAAAAGAGACTTTTTTTCAGTTCTGCTATTTTGTCCTTACAACACAAACACACCAAATTTGTCAGCAGGTTTTTGCATATAATGCCTCTTCAAACTGTAGTCTTTGAAAACTCACACAAATTCCATAGAAATTAAGCAGAGTGCTTCGCTATTTGCCTCAACACGAAAAATAGTCATTTGTCCACTTTTCATTGAACAATCTTCCTTCATCCATAATTTTTCTTTTTTAGGGTTCTGTTTTCTTTTTAAGACATTGTGGAAGCCATTCTGGAATTAAAAGCATTATAATAGATAAGCAACTATATTTACTTTTATTATGAAAATTAACAGGAAAATAGAAAGCAAGGTTTAATAATCAAATAAGAATACTTACATGTCTTCTAAATAATATTAAACACCTATCATTTACAAAAGTAGGTTGAAATATTATTGATAATCGCTGTGTTTTACTTGCCAAGTCACCACAAACACACCTAATATCTGATGGTGTCAATTCAACTGTCCATGATTGCTAGATAACACACTGGAAGTCACACACCGCCATAAAACTGAAGCCACACATGCATACAAATGGCGAGAGTGTCTGCTGTACAGCAGCACTCTGCCTTGTCCAGAATACACATTTGAATTCTTTGTCACAATTCACTTCACGTAGCATTGCAATAGCGTCCTCTCGCTCTTTATTTTGTTAGTTAATTTTAAAGGTTTTTCATTTCTTCTAGCTGAACTGTTTGCAATTATAATGCAAATTATGGATACTAGTCCATTATTTGTGGATGTGACATACTCTGATTATACCTTTCCATTCCATTGTCATCTACAAAGTTCACCCTTGAGAATCGCATAGTCAAATTACAAAATTACCAAAAGAAATCGCAAAAAAACTCAAAATGTTTTAAGAAAGTTTCCAAATTTGTATTGGGCTACATTCAAAGCCATCCTGGACTGCATGAGGCCTGCACGTCACAAGTTGGACAAGCTTGAATTAAACCAATAGAACAACCTGGGTATAATCTGTATCTTTATGATGTTCAGTCTCATTCCATGAATATAGTATGCCTCTCCATTTCTTTAGCTTTTGTTTCTTTCCTGAACATTTTGTAGTTTTCAGCATGGAGATCCTGTACATCTTTTGTTAGATTTACACCAGAAATATTTCATTTTTGTTGGAGTAACTGTAAATGATATTGTTCTTCTTGTATTTTCAGATATTGATTGTTGTTACATAGAAATCTGAATAATTTTGTGTGTTGAGTTTGTATCCTATAGCCTTGCAGAACTTAACTTCATTCTAGAAGTCTATTTGTATATTCCTTGACATTTTATACATTGACAATTATGTCACCTGAAAATAGAGACAATTCTATTATTTCGTTTCCAATCTGTATGCCTTTTATTTCTTTTTCTTGTCTAATGTATTAAGACATCCAGTATGCTCTTCAGTAAGAATGTTGAGAGTGGGCATTTTTGAATTCTTCTTGATCTTGGAAAAGCCATTCAGTCCTTCATCATTAAATGTGATTTAACTGATTTTTTTATAGATTGTCTTTATCAAGTGAAGGAACTGTCTCTCTCTTCCTAGTTTATTGAGATTTTATCATGACAGCTGGAACTATACATTTTAAAACAAAACATAGTTGTGGAAGATAAGAGAAAGTTCCAAGCATGCTGGCTTGATAGTCCAGCCCCAAGTTGGGAAAAAGAATTATCCCTTTCTTTTTCCTTCTATTTATGGAATAAAAAATTAAGAGAAAAGAATTTTCATGGAATTGCATTATTCCTTCAAAAGAGGCTTCTAGTCTTAACTATTACCTACTTTTCTAAAAAATCACCACATCATAGCATAACTTTTTCAAGTCGCCCATGCTGTAGGTGTATTAAAGACAGAGCTGGTTTGAGGCAACATACAGTCTGCCCATCTGTCACCAATCCTTTTCTACTCTGCACACTCAGAGGAAGGGCTAGGTCTTGTTCCTGTCTATTCCACTGGAAGAACAGTTCCCTACCACGTGGAGCATTTGCACTTAAAAGGAGACTGAGATAGAGAGGCAGGAGACCACACCAGACGGCTGGGTCTCCCCACTCCCACCCCTGCCCCACATACACTCAGAAGAGGCTAGATATCTAGGATCTCTATTGAGCATCTTGGATGTGGCCTGCCATAACGTCATATACAGTCAATAAATATTTGTTAAATAAGTGATGCCTCTTCAACATATTTTGTGCAACCATGAGGATCACCACAAGTAATGTGAGACTAATGTTTCTTCTTTGAACTCTAGCCTTTTGGTCCAGTGGGACTTATGAAAAGTGCCATCAATATAGCTGAGAATGAAGAATGGAAGAGAATACGGTCATTGCTGTCTCCAACCTTCACCAGCGGAAAACTCAAGGAGGTATGAAAACAAGATGAGTTTTAATTAGAAATATAAAGAATGAATCTAGGGACAGGTAGAAAGTAAGATCACAGTCCGTTTCCAAGGGGTAGTCCACTGAATTCGAACTTCCTAAAAATGGTCTTTTATCTTTATGTACAGAAAAGACATCACAAAATTCATTATAAAATGTCACTTACAGCTCCGTGCTGGAGAAAGCCATGTCCTTCTGGGACTTGAGTCTGCACATTTAACTACAGGTAGTGATCTGTTTTGTGCTTAGATGTTCCCCATCATTGCCCAGTATGGAGATGTGTTGGTGAGAAACTTGAGGCGGGAAGCAGAGAAAGGCAAGCCTGTCACCCTGAAAGAGTAAGTAGGAGCACAGCCATGGGGTTCTGGGCTGTCATGAGCCTTTCCAGCTGCCTGCCATGGAGTCAACAGTCCCACTGTTGGGTTACTGCAGTGACCAGACAAAAGCAGGGCAGTGCTGCAACTCCAGAGAGACACCTAACAGGGAGTGGCTCCCGTGAGAAGGCAAGTCAGCAGGGGAAAAGGGCCTTCTCTCCTGTGCACAGGAGCCAAGATTTACTTATCTGATAACTTGTCACCATAAATATTCTGGGAGATTAAATACATACTTTAGAAATAAAAAAACATGATCGTATCAAAGTGTTGAGTGTAGTGGATATAGAAGTGTGGGTAAGCAAGCATTTGGTACTTGTTGCCTTGCATTGGGTAAGATGGGAAAGTTACAATGGGGAACTTGGAACAATTTCAATCCCTTCATGGTTTTTCTGAGAATATCAGCAAACTACGAACTATTAAACCTTCCCACTACTTCCTTTTCCTCCAATCTCAAAACAGAAAGGGTGCTAGAAATGTTATATGTAAGGCAAGCCTATTATTTGCTGTCTACACCTGTATGTGCTTCAATTATGCAGGAACGACAAGTGTAATCTGAGCCTGTCCTGGTCAGACTTGGGACATGTGGTCACTCAGCTATAGGATTCTCCAAATCAATGTTGGAGAGATCTATTTTTTTTAACCAGAACATTCTTGATTGTCACATCTTACAAAAATGACTCTGCTCTCAGGGCAACTTCAGGTCAGAGGAGCTGGTGATAGTGGGGTTTTCCAGAGCTTTAGCAGGGATTGTAGAGAATAAAGGATGATATTTCTAGGAACTCAGAACAGGGTGTTGCTGTTTCATAAAGTGCTGAAGAGGAATCCGCTCTGGGCATAGAGTCTGTAGTCTGACAACGCCACCTTTCTTGAATCCACGAGGAAGAGTTAATTATTCCACTATTGTTCTGCTGAAGCACAGTGCTTACACATCTTATATCATCCACACTCAATACATGCTACTGTAATTGTCTGATAATGGGTCTCTATCTTCCTACGACTGGGCTCCTTGACCTCAGAGGTGAGTCTAACTCAGCTTGGTGTCTCCATCACCCCCAGCATAGGGCCAGCTGCATCACTGGCACCGGATAACCACCTTCTGAGGGAGTTGATGGGAGATGACTCAGCAGATAGTTCTGAAAGTCTGTGGCTCTTTATCTGTCTTGACTGGACATGTGGGTTTCTTGCTGCAGGTATAGTGGAAGGACGGTAAGAGGTGCTGATTTTAATTTTCCATATCTTTCTCCACTCAGCATCTTTGGGGCCTACAGCATGGATGTGATCACTAGCACATCATTTGGAGTGAACATCGACTCTCTCAACAATCCAAAAGACCCCTTTGTGGAAAGCGTTAAGAAGTTTCTAAAATTTGATTTCTTAGATCCATTATTTCTCTTAACAAGTATGTGTACTATTATTTCTTTCTCTCTCCCTTTCAAAATAACTGCTTTCTTGACATAGAATTCACGTATCATATAATTCATCCACTTAAAATGTACAATTCCATTGTTTATAAGATAATCAAAAATATGTATGACCATTACTGTTGTAAACTAAATGGTTTTGTCAATCTACAGCCCTCATACATTTTAGCTATCAACCCCCAACCACAGACCCCATCACCCTAAGCAACCAATATGGATTTGTCTGCCTCTATACATTTCTCTATTCTGGACACTTCATAGAAATAATATCATTGATTTTTCTGTTGTTTCTTATTCTCCATTTCATGAGTTTGTACTTTAGTCTTTGTTGTTTTCTTTCTTTTGCTGGTTTTAGGTTTCATTTGCTCTTCTTCTTTTAGTGTTTTGTGGTGTAAATGGTTATTATCAATTTGAGATATTTTCTTCTTTTAAATTTAGACATTACAGCTATAAATTTCCTTCTGAGCACTGGTGTTGGCTACATCCTGTGTTTTGCTATATCATGTCTTCTATTTGTTCATCTCAAAACAATTTCTTGTTGCCCTTTTGATTTCTGCTTTGACTCACTGGTCACTTAAAACTGTATTGTTTAACTTCCACAAATGTATGAGTTTCCCAAATTTCTTTCCCTATTGATTTCTAGTTTTATTCCAAGGAAGTTGATGTATATATGCTCTGTATCATTTCCTGAACAGCATGATTAAGTTAAGCAGCAGATTATGGTCTACATTAATCCAAAAACTCTAGTCCAATAGATCAAGGCTAAAAGGTCAGGGAATTTAATTCTATCCCTTTGGTCACTCCAAAGACACAGAAGGTGCCTTTGATCTCACTGCTGTAGTGGTCTTTCCTATGTATAGACCTGCCCTTGCTCAGTCACCGGCCTGAAAGAGAGGCAAACATGATAAAAGGAATGGGTTCCAGTTGAGAATCATGATGTTCTTATTCTTATTACTGGTAGAGAAAATTATAATTGCTCCAGGTAAAGTTTGCATTTTCACTATGATTTCCTTTTGTTTGTTTTGTTTTTCCCACAGTACTCTTTCCATTCCTTATCCCAGCTTTTGAGGCATTAAATGTCTCTCTGTTTCCAAAAGATGCCATAAATTTTTTAAATAAATCTGTAAACAGCATGAAAAAAAGTCGCCTCAACGACAAACAAAAGGTAAAATCTGGTGGTGGTTGAATGACGATGTTTAGTTTTTGATAAACTTAGATTTTATACATATGATAGTGCATGTGTCTGTATTTTTAAACATAAAGACAGAGAACTTATGTTTAGAACAAGAGAAGTCATTTGGTAGAAATAAAGAAGGAGATTGGGGAAGGAGATGAGAATGAGTCAGAGAGACAGCATTTAAAACTTGCTATCAGGCACAAAATTAGTATGTCATGATATAAACAGTATTGAGATATAATTTTACCACTTCTCTTTCTTTCAATAAATTGTCAAAGGATAAAGTTTCCTGTTTGAAAATATATTTTACTGGTATTATGCTTTCCTCATATCACAGATTGGTAAAGAATCATTTTAAGTCCAAGACTCTTATTTTACATATTCTGCAATGAAGGGTCCTATCAGGCTACCTGCCGACTGCTGACATGTAGTGTGTGGTAAATTTGAGTGCTTCACAGCCTGGAGTGAACAGGGGTCTTCTCTGAGAATTGAGGCTGCAAGGTTGGCTAACTCAGCTTTGCCTTCAAGAGCCCTAGAGGCCAGCCGAAGGATGTCTGCAGGTCAGGGAGGTAGGATCAGGTAACCCAGCTGTCACTGAATATTATATAAAGTTTGAGAATGTTGGAGTATTTGAAAATGCTCCCCCAAAAAAGTTGCTGATGAGTTCTGGAAATGTCAGGAGATAAATCTATATGGACACTGCTAAAGAAAAAGGTAGAAGAATAAAAGATTCAGGACTTCTTCCTGGGTAAGCAGTTACGACCAGAGATGGAACCTGGCAACTCTTCGGCCAGAAAGCTGTATCCAAAAGACCGAGAAGATGAGGAACAGGGAGGGCAAAGGCCAAAAACCAATTAGACACGATAGCTAGATTTGTTCAGGAAAACATCCTGCTTTCCAAGGATTTAGATGAATGTTTTTGTTCACTGGTGACGAGGCAACACCCGTCAGCCTTCTGGTCTTCAAGAAACCATAGGGAGGCTGAGGGAGGGAAGTCAAGAAGGGAGGCTGAGGACTGCATTTTTTATTTACTTCTGATTTCATGAGTAACTTTCTGCCAATGAGATCTCTCTTTTTGCTTCTAGCACCGAGTGGATTTCCTTCAGCTGATGATTGACTCTCAGAATTCAAAAGAAACTGAGTCCCACAAAGGTAACCAAAGAGTGCTTCTGAGGGCTACTGGCGGGGACACTAAGAGGGAGGCCCTTGTTCTGAAAATGTGCAGGAAGTATTCCAGGAAGATGAGAATTTCTGCCACATAGCAGAACAACACACATTTAGATGTTATAAATAGTAGCTGGAGGCACTTTCCAGAAGCCCACAGGTATATCCATGTTCCAAGCTTGAAGGGCAACCCCAAGAAAACCTAGAATGTTTGGAGAACAGTCAGTGGTTTGTGGATCACCTACATGAGCTCATATGCCAGTTCTCAGCCCCCTCCAGATCCAACAAGTGAGAACCTCTAATTGGAAATTTATATCAAACATACCGATCAGGAGGCACACTGTCCCAGTAAGGGTGATTTTAACTGGCAGTACTTGATGAAAGTGTATTTGCCAGGTTAATCTACTGTAAAGTTTTGTTTTTCCCTTTGAAGTGGATAAGTAACTAATGGGGGAAACCTCTGAGACCATGTAAATCTACTTCAATCTTCAATCTTTTATCTACTAGTTTTATGACCCATGGATGGTTTTGACTAAAACCATTATTACTAAGACAGTGGCAAAACGATAACCATGGTCAATTTCAACCTACCAAAATTTGGCAACCATCTCACAAAATTCTCGAATACTTAACAATTGGTTCTAGAGAGCAGGGCTGGGCAGACTCCAGTATACCACTTTAAACATGTCCATGTCTACATCTACTTCTGTCTGTCTATCTATCTGTCAATCATCTATCTGTCTATAATCTATCAATTAATCATCTATCTATCTCAATAAAGCTTGCTGTGATAAAGAAAATAGTCTATCATTTCACTGTTTCATACAGAAATCACTAGACACCTATAGCTATTGAGTACAGGACATGTGGCCAATGTCACTGAAGAACAATTTTTAAGAGTATTTAATTTTAACTGAATAAAATTTGAATTTAAATAGCCATGGATGGATAGTGGCTACCAGATTGGATAGCAGAGCTCCCAACTTTAAAATTACAGTTCGACTTCAACTCAGTATAATGGGGTTCAATGTAAGTGAATAAAATAATTGGATGGTTGAATTTATCCATAGCAGCATTCAGAAATATTCACTGGTAAATCAGAACTCTATAGACCTTTCTCACACTCATTTTATATTGTGTTCGGTTGTGAGTTACATGGTTGCAGCAGGCACCATATTTATTTCTGTGTTTTAGGTCTCTAAAGGTCCTAATCTAGTCCTGATCAAACAGACCAGTGACGGATCATCGTGAGCTTCTCTCAGGAGAAATATCAAGAGAGAGGCCAACTTGTAATCATATGAACTTCTGCTATTTTATTAATGCCATTCATCAGACTACAGTCAATCACCACGCTTCTGGCTTTTTGTCTGTCTCTGCTGTCTTGCACACCCTGAGACAGTCCATTCTGAGAACTGTACCCTAGATCTTGTATTGCCTGATGCCTGTCAAAGATGTAATCCATGCTGCTTAAGTGAGGTTGTACACACAAATCACCACATCTCCTGCAAGTTTGCATTTTGATTCAGTAGTTCGATGGTGGGGTTTGAGATTCTGCATTTCTAATACGCTCCCAGATGCGACTGGTGCTGCTGGTCCATGAAACACACTTGGAGTAGCAAGAGGTGATCTGTAGCTCAATATTGGTCCTTTAAGTTCCCTCAAACATATATAGAGAAAAGGTCCTAAATATTGCAAATTCTCTCAAGTTTGTCAAGCTATATTGGAATTCTCTCAAAGTTTGTCAAGCTCTATTGTAGAAAATCAAATTTTTCTTGGGGAAAAGGCTACCCCATATTTACTTACAGATAAAGTACTTTTAGGATCATCCAAGGCGCATACCCGTAACACTGAGTATGTAAGACAGAAATGCTCTCTCTGGAAATCACAGCAGTGCTGGTGCTGGGATGCCATGAGGAGGAGTGGATGGCCCACAATCATGCAGACCTTGGGAAAACCTGGATTAAAATGAGTTTGCCTCATTCTGGCCCTGTGTAAGATACACATCGGAATGAAAACCACCCCCAGTGTGACTCTGAATTGCTTTTCCATTTTTTCCTCTTGGGATTGGAGAGCTTCACTTAGATTTCATCTAAACTGTGATGTTGTACGTTGACCTGATTTATCTAAAATGTCTTTCCTCTCCTTTCAGCTCTGTCTGATCAGGAGCTCGCGGCCCAATCAATTATCTTCATTTTTGCTGGCTATGAAACCACCAGCAGTGTTCTTTCCTTCATTATATATGAACTGGCCACTCACCCTGATGTCCAGCAGAAACTGCAGGAGGAGATTGATGCAGTTTTGCCCAATAAGGTGAGGGGATGACCCCTGGAGATGAAGGGAAGAGGTGAAGCCTGAGTAACAATGCCTCCTCACCACTCCCCAGGAGGATTTTTACAAAAAGCATAATCACTGATTCTTTCACTGACACTATGCAGAAAACCTCTGAGCAGAAAAACAACGGGAGAAACATAGGGAATGGTTGCTACTGGCAGAAGCATAAGATCTTTGTAAAATATTGCTGACCCCGGTTCATCTGCATTCTGTTACCATAATAATGCTAAGTAACAACAACCAAAAAAAATCCGAAAACCTCAGTGGCATCTAATGATAAGCATTTATTGCCCACAAGACTGGACAGTGAGCTCTGCTGATACTGGCTGGATTCGCTCTGGTGTGGCTGTGGTCTGAAGGAGCCTGGCCCTGGGGGCGTGGTGCAGGCTGACTCAGCTCTCACCACACCTCTCTCATCATGTTCCAGTCAGGTAGCCACTGGCAAAGAAGCCAAGCTAGGAACCAGGGTATCTGACTCCTGAACTAAACTCTTAACCTCTACAATACTGCCTCCCAAATATAACACCAAGTGCTAGGTACCTATCAGCCAGTTTTCAGACTTCTGCCCAAACTGGGATTCTTTTTGGTGTGAAGAGACCTGTCCTGTGGCGCTGAACCTGGTGTGGCAGTGAGGCAGACACAAAGGGATGTTTACATCCAGCCCTGAAGATTACAGTCCAGCCCTGAAGCAACAACTAGGGGACTGTTCCAAAAGGAGGGGATGGGGCTGAGTGTGGGGTTCTATTCTCTTCGTAACTTTAACAACTCAAATTGTATACCTTGGTAGCATCCAATCATACATGTATTTTGTCATATTTGTGATAGAAAGGAACAAGTTTATCCTCAATTTTATTTATTTATTTATTTATTTAAGTATTTATTTATTGAGACAGGGTCTCTGACTCTATGACCCAAGCTGGAGGGCAGTGGTGCAATCTCAGCTCACTGCAAAGTCTGCCTCCCAGGCTCAAGCCATCCTCCCACCTCTGCCTCCTGAGTAGCTGGAACTACAGGCGCACGCCGCCACACCCAGCTAGCTTTTGTATTTTTTGTAGAGATGGGTTCTCACCATGTTGCCCAAGCTGGTCTCAGATTCCTCAAAAGAGTTACCAAGAAGGACTTTGCAACCAATAATCCTTGTGTGAACAGGATATTTGCTCTTTTTCCTGTTTTTCTTTCTTGGTACAGATGTATGACCTCTTTTTGAAAGGTGATAGTGACTTTTGTGTATTTTCTTTGGTAGTAATGGTCATAGCCCATTAATCACATTTCTTCCCATGAGAAAGAAAAATCACTATTTGGTCATGCTAGGGATTTCAGTCCCTGGGGTGAGGATGGTCCTGAATATCTCCTACATTCATAACCCGTCCATACATCTCAGTAGGTCACTGAGCACATCAATGGACATGACAGTTATTAAAAGACTTCATGAATGCTATGATCATTTACCAATATGAGTTATTCTCTGGAACTTCTAATACTTCAATAGTACTGCATGGACTCAGTTGAGAGTTAATTCAAAATCTCAATTTATCCAAATCTGTTTCTTTCTTCCCAGGCACCTGCCACCTACGATGCCATGGTACAGATGGAGTACCTTGACATGGTGGTGAATGAAACACTCAGATTATTCCCAATTGCTATTAGACTTGAGAGGGCCTGCAAGAAAGATGTTGAAATCAATGGGGTGTTCATTCCCAAAGGGGCAATGGTGGTGATTCCAACCTATGCTCTTCACCATGACCCAAAGTACTGGACAGAGCCTGAGGAGTTCCGCCCTGAAAGGTACAAGGCTCCCAGGAAATGGAGCTCACCCTGAACCAGGCTGGTTCAAGCATATTCTGCCTCTCTTAATCTACATGACAATCGTGTGGTTGTACAATCTTTTGCTTGTAAGTCTTTTTATCACAAAAAAGTGATAATTATCAAAGTTCACAAACCACAGACTAGAAAAAATGAAACTACCGCCATCCACAGTCCCAGCACCTTAAGATGAAGATCATCAATTATGTCCCTGTGGGCATTTTTCTATGCCTATGTAGATTTTTAAAAACTAGAATGGTATCACTTTTTATTTGAATTCTTGCTTACTTAACAGGAAACTATCCACTGACCTACATTACTATGAATATATATGTATATATTGCATATGCCATAAACCATTTAACCACGATAATTATTTCAGGTGTATAGGCTTTTTATTCCTTTCCGTTTTTTCTATGCTATGCCCTTTAGCTCTCTGAATTTAACAGCAACTTTAAAACATGCTTCCACATTCAATGTGCTTTCAACATTGCTTGCTGTTTCCTCTATGGTAATCATAACAGTGCAGGCTGAGGTCCTGAGAAGTCCTCAGCCCTAATGGTTAGGGCTGTCACTGAGGACACAAGACAGCACAGGTCCTCCTGGTCCTGTTTGTGGCTGCAGTCTTGTGCCAGCTCCCTTATACTCTCAGTAGACATTTATATAAATCTAAATCATATGATTTATGTACATCTAAATCATATGATTTATGTAAATCTATATCATATGATTTATATAAATCTAAATATGATTTATATAAATCTGAATCCATATGATTTATATAAATCCATGAATCCATATGATTTATATAAATCCATGAATCCATATGATTTATATAAGTCCACAAATCCATGATATATATGTGTGTGTGTGTGTATATATATTAGAGAATGTTTGACATATATACAAGTATATTCTATAGACACCAGCCTATAGTATAGTTTTTGTGCATCTCCATGTATCTATCACTGGTTCCAACAGCCATCAATCCATGTTAGCTACCCCATCCAAACGCCACCACCACCCTCCTCCTGCCTATTATGTTATTTTGAAGCAATAGTCTATAAATATTTCAGAATGCTCTCCAAAATATAAGAACTCCTGTAAAAACATATGACAACAATGCCATTACTTTCCTCAGATCAACAATTTTTCCTTACTGTAATCAAATATTTAGAAATAAAATTTGAATAAAACATGGGTCAATCTTCAAAGAATTTACAGCCTAGTGGAACACATCAAGGAAAGCAGTGATGACACTACAGTAGGGTAGCATCATATGTCCATGTAAATTATTCGACTTAAACTATTCAATAAGGGTGTGGGGGAGAAAGAGAGGAAGAGATGGACAGAAGAACCAGGAAGAGAAGGAGGCGGAGAAGCAGGCAGAGGAGAAGGTGGATGGGGAAGGTGGAGAGGAGGAGGAGGGGAATTAGAAAAAAAGAGATGACAGGAGAAGGAAAGGGAAAAATAACAACTTGAAATAGCACAAGACATTTTCTCCTTCTCCTTTCTCATGAATGAGCATGTGACCAACATAAGTGTGAGTTGAGGCAGGAATCCACTTTCGCATCCATCAGTCTTATCACTTATGTATCTTTTACAGTGTGAACACATCACCACGCTGAATATAATTTTAGAGTTTAGAGATGAATTTTATTTGCAACAACATTCATCTCATCTCAAGAAATCTCAATGCTCCTATAGGGTATGGAGAATGGAAAGGACCTGTAGGTTACGATTATTATAACAAAATAACCAAAGTAGGATTTCAATGACCAGCCCATAAAAGTATCCTGTGTATTACTGGTTGGGAGGTGGAGGGGGGTGGTTCTTAAGTAAGAACCCCTAACATGTAACCCTGTGGTTTTTATATTTCATTAACTTTTTAATCTACCAATATGGAACCAGGTTCAGTAAGAAGAACAAGGACAGCATAGATCCTTACATATACACACCCTTTGGAACTGGACCCAGAAACTGCATTGGCATGAGGTTTGCTCTCATGAACATGAAACTTGCTATAATCAAAGTCCTTCAGAACTTCTCCTTCAAACCTTGTAAAGAAACACAGGTCAGTACACTTTCTGTATGTTGTATTAAGAATTTTTTTAACGGAAGGGTATATATTTTTTAAAAGAATATGCGCATCTTTTAATAATTCATTCTATGTACCAAAGAACGTCTTTGGATCCATCTCTGATCATTAAGGATGCTTCAGTTCTGGACTTCAAAACCTGTAGCATTAAGAACATCACGTAAAGTCTATGCAGATTAGCATGGCATGATTATGTGCAGTCTCTTTGAACCTGAGTAAGTTTAAATTCAGTTTCAAGCCAGTTGGAAAGAGGAAGTGTTCTGCACAGTCATGAAGTACAATGATTACCTGGCTGTGACTTAAATGATGCTCTCCATCACCAGAGCCTGTAGACGCTCTCTCATGACAGTGGTTCACAACCACTAGCTGTATATCTGAATCATCAGGGAGCTTTAAAAATTCACGACGCCTGCGATATCTCAGAAATTCTTAACTAATTTACCCAGAGTGTGACTTTAAAAGCTCCCTGATCAGTTCTCACATGAAGCCAAGGTGGAGAATGACTAATTTCAGGCATTTCTGGTGGATATGAAGAACTACCATAGAGCAGGGCTATCCTTACTGTTTGACCTTACGTTCCAGGTGATACATTTATAGAAAGATTTAAAATCTTTTCTCTGAAGAAGTTAAAGAATAGATGTCATTGATTCATATTAAGTAATAGCCTATAAGTCTTATTTCCAGCACCGGTGCATTTAATATGCAACTCCACCCCTTAAGTTCACTTTTTGCTTGGGAGAGGAGGAGGATGGAGATGGTTGCCATCCATCAATGGCTTCGGGGCAGCTGTGTAGCTTTCCTATGTATGTATTCAGGCAGGGGACTCAGCCCTGAGAGAAAGTGGGCCACTGGCACACCTGGGACAGGGAAGATACTCCCTGGCAAGCTCTCAGGCATCTCAGGCTGGTAACTCTCTGTATCCATGGCAACTTGCTTTCCCCTCACTGAACTGAGATCAGAATGTTACTCTGTTGGTGGCTCCCCCAACAGTGAAGGAGCGACTCAGTGACAATAGGGCTAGCAGTATGAGTCACTGTACAACTTGAGAACTACCCTGTTTGCACTATACTTGGAAGCCAAGAGGAGATGTTAAAAAGAAAAGAATAATTCCTTCTGAAGACCTTTCCCATCATTGCACTTGATGTGTTCAATTGGGAGGGGTTACTAGACTCTGGAAGTTGAAAACTGCCCACATAATTAAACTGTACAACAGCTACTCAGGATTACCTTGCAAGTTTTAACCTACAAAAATTTAACTTTATATGGCAATTCCAAAGTAGTTTGCCATTATACCTAATAATCTGAATTTAATTTTTAAAACTCATCCTTTTTACTTAAAATTTAAAAAAACCACACACACACACACACACAAGTCCACAAGAATTTGTCGGAAGCCTGGCACAGAGTCGGTGCTCCATAAATATTTGTTAAATGATGGATGGTGAGGGCTTTTACTATCCAGTATTCACCCAGCTTATAGATTAAGTATGAAGAATCCAAGATACATGGTGTTGAGAGTCGTTTTCATAAGCTTGCAAAGCGTTTTTGTCATTCATATATTTTTTCTACTTTGCTTCCATCTTTTCTTCTCTCATGTCATTTATTAATTCTCCATATGCTTGTTTAACTATTGTAGATCCCCTTGAAATTAGGCAACCAAGGCCTTCTTCAATCAGAAAAACCCATTGTTCTAAAGGTTGAGTCAAGAGATGGAACCCTAAGTGGAGAATGAGTTATTCTAAGGACTTCTACTTTGTTCTTCAAGAAAGCTGTGCCCCAGAATACCAGAGATCTCAATTTACTTTGTCAATAAAACCTTGAAATAAAGATGGGCTTAATCTAGTGTACTGCATGAGTAGTTGGTGGTTTTGTACATTCATTGAGCTCTCCTAGTGCCTGTGTAGAGTGTTGTGCATTATGTAATATAAAGGAGGTGACCAGGTAAGTGACAGATAGGTAGACTCAGCTTCTCATAGGACTATCTCTACCCACCTCTAGTTAGCATTATCAACTCCTTCTGAGCTCTCATCAGAGAATAAATATTTATCAATGATTTGATCCATAATTTTTCAGAAAAATAAGAATTATCGTGATGACTTGAATAGTGACATTTATATCACGTTTTATTTGTAATATTCTATAATAAGTTTTATATTAAGCAAAGAGATAAAATCCCCTTTACAAAAATATTATCTGATGCTGTCCTGCACACTAAAGAGAAATCTATAGAACTGAATGACTGAGAACCAACAAATAAACTTTTTTTTATCATTGTAGTCACTGTTGGTGTGGGGCCTTTGTCAGAACTCCAATTTGATTATTAAAATAGGTGAGAGTTAATCTACTGTGACTTTGACCATTGTTTGGAGAGAATATTCGTAGTTTCATCCTGCCTTCTTTGAAGAACATATTTTTTGTAACACTCAATGAAGCACTTATCATATTATTAGTTTTGATTTATTGTTTTTACCTCATCTCCCCTGACATTTCTGGAATACAGGAAACATGTTTTCTTATAAACATCTTGCATTCCATCTTCACCTCCCAATTGTCTTAATGCAATGAACACTGAATAAAAAATGGTCAATTGGTCAGTTGATTGGGCAGCATGTCTAAAAGCACTCATTTATTTTCCTTTTTTATTCCTTCCTTTCCCCTCTCTTTCTGAATCCTAAAGCCATTAGGTGGGTTGCAGCCATGTGGTAGACACACATTAAGGTGGAGGAGAGAGTCAAGGTGGCCCCAAGTCAGATTCCAAGGGTGCTGGGGAAGGCATCCACATGGAGGGGCAGCCTGACCTGGATGTAGGAGCCCAAACAATCAGAGAAGGGGTCCACACAGAGATGTGACCTTCAAGAGCCGCCAGAGCAAAATAGGGCATGGAGAACCCACGTGAGGTGAGGAGGGCATCCATGAGTGGGAAGGGATGGGTGAGAGTTGGCTACATAAAGGGGATTGATCACATAAGTAAATAAAGTATACTGGAAGAAAGGTGTGTCACTTTTGCAGGAAAGAGCCATAGATTCAGAAAGGGAGAAAGCTAGCAAGAATCCTATGGCGTCAGATTGGAATGGATGTATCAGTGTACATTCATTCTTTTCTAGATAGATAGATGGATAGATAGATGACAGATAGATAACAGATAGCTGATACATAGATAGATGTAAATATATGTGCATGTATTTGTAAGCATGCGTGTGTGTGTGTGTGTGTGTGTAAAACATATATTCCCTACTTCTCTCCACTGATAGGGATAGATAACAATGACATTCTAATAGCAATGAGTACACTTAGTGCCTAGATCCTGGCTTATGAATATCATTTTCCACTGAAGGGAATCAGAGCTCCTTAGAGAAATGGCTGATGCCAGGGCTAGGAGTAAGAATGTTCAAGATGACCGCAGGATACTTTTTGTTCCAGGAAGTAAGAAAATACTCAAATGGTTTCTAAATGGTATTTGGAAATGATTTCTAAATGATACTTCCATATGACTTCCAAATGACATTTTAAAAACCTAAAGACTCCACCAAAGAACTACTAGAACTGATAAACAAATTCAGTAAAGTTGCAGGATACAAAATCAATGTACAAAATTGGTAGCGTTTCTATATCCCAGCAGGGAACAATCTGAAATAAAATCAATAGCCACAAATAAAATTAAATACCTAGGAATTAACTTAATCAAAGAAGTGAAAGATCTCTACAATGAAAACTATAAAACACTGATGAGAGAAATTGAAGAAGACACAAAAACATAGAAAGATATTCCATGTTTATATATTTCAAGACAATATTGTTAAAAATGTCCACAATACTCAAAGCAATATACAGATTCAATGCAATCCCTATCAAAATACCAATGACATTCTTCACAGAAATATTTTTTTAACCCTAAAATTTGTATAGATCCACAAAAGACCAAGAATAGCCAAAGCTATCGTCAGCAAAAATAACAAAACTGGAGGAATCACATTTACCTGACTTCAATAGAGAGCTATAGTAACCAAAACAGCATGGTACTGGTATAAAAACAGACAAATAGACCAGTGGAACAGAATAGAGAGTCCAGAAACAAATCTACACATCTACAGTGAACTCATTTTTGACAAAGGTGCCAAGAACACAGACTGGGGAAAAGAAATGCAAACTATGCATCCAACAAAGGTCTAATAGCCAACATCTATAAAGAACTTAAATTTATAAGAAAAAAAATACATTAAAAAATGGGCAACGGTCATGAACAGACATTTTTCAAAAGAAGATATACATGTGGCCAACAATCTTATTAAAAAAAAAAAAAAAAAAGCTTCACATCACTGATTACTAGAGAAATGCAAATCAAAACCATAATAAGACACCATCTAACACCAGTCAGAATGGCTATTAATAAAAAGTCAAAAAATAACAGGTGTTGGTGAAGATGTGGAGAAAAAGAAAAAAAGAAACACATATACACTGTTGGTGGGAGTGTGAATCAGTTCAACCATTAGGGAAAACAGTGTGGCAATTCCTCAAAGACCTAAAGACAGAAATACCATTTGGCCCAGCAATCCCATTACTGGGTATATATCCAAAGGAGTATAAATCATAAAGACACATGCACATATGTTCATTGAAGTACTATTCACAATAGCAAAGATATGAAATTAACCTAAATACCCATCAATGACAGACTGAATAAAGAAAATGTGGTACATATACACCATGGAATACTATGCAGCCATAAAAAAAGAATGAGATCAGCCAGGCATGGTGGCTCACACCTGTAATCCCAGCACTTTGGGAGGCCGAGGTGGGCAGATCACAAGGTCAGGAGATCAAAACTATCCTGGCCAACATGGTGAAACACCATCTCTACTAAAAATACAAAAATTAGCTGCATATGGTGGCACGTGCCTGTAATCTCAGCTACTTGGGAGGCTGAGGCATGAGAATTGCTTGAACACAGGAGGCTGAGTTTGCAGTGAGCCAAGATCACGCTATTGCACTCCAGCCTTGCAACAGAGCGAGACTCCATTTAATTAAAAAAAAAAAAAGAAAGAAAGAAAGAAAAGGATGAGATCATGTCCTTTGCAGGGACATAGATAGAGCTGGAGGCTATTATCCTTAGCAAAGTAACACAGGAACAGAAAACCAAATACTGCATGTCCTCACATATAAGTGGGAGCTAAATGATGAGAATACATGGATACATAGAGGGGAACAATACATACTGGGGCCTCTCAGAGGGTAGAGGGTGGGAGGAGAATCAGGAAAAATAACTAATGGGTGCTAGATTTAATACCTGGGAGATGAAATAATCTGTGTAACACACCCCCAAAATACAAGTTTACCTATGTAACAAACCTGCGTATGTACTCCTGCACTTAAAAGTTAAAAAAAAATAACTTATTTAAATGTACACCATTCAAAGAACAACAACAAAAAAAAAGACACATGCACACATGTGTTCATCAGAGCACTGAATAGCAAAGACATGGAATCAACCTAAATGCCCATCAATGTCAGACTGCATAAAGAAAATGTACATATATACCATGGAATACTATGCAGCCATAAAAAAGAATGAGATCATGTCCTCAATTTAAAAGGGGGACATCAACATGAACTTTGGAGTTCTGATCTCATACAATCAATGAGATGAATTCCCTGAACTACAGAAAAGCAGAGAATTGTAGAGATGTCCTCTGGAGACAAAAGTAGCAAATTAAACCTCTGAAGGCCATCATTCTCCAGTGGAAAAACCCTAAGGAAATGGTGTATCTGGAGCCCAGGAGAAACGGGCCCAGCAGGACCCCAAGCAATTATTGCACATTTATTTCTAACAATGCCCACTGGGGATTGCTCCCTATATTCCAAGAGTAGCCCGCAAATAAGCCGAGGGTGAGGCCCAGACACCGCTCCTTGGCCAACCCACCAGGGAATCAGGTTCTGCTCTCCCCAGCCACTTCCCTCTCCCTGCCTCCCACCCACCTGCTTTCTCATCTTGCTTTCCATGGGACCCAGGCTTGTGTCCCTGGCCCCAGGCTGCTTGTGAGCTTTCTGAGCTCCTGAGAGAGGAAAAGCCATTCAGGAGAAGGCAGGGGCCTTGGGTGGGGTTTGCAGAAATCAGACCAACTGGACAGGTCAGTGCCCATGCAGGGGAGGAAAGAGAAACACTCCTCCCCAAAGTCCCTAAATGTCTTAGCCAAAGACATCTCCTCCTCCTCCTCCACCTCTCAAAGACAAGCAGAACCTGACCCTGAAGGGACCTTAGAAACCATCCAGGGATCCAACGCCATCATTTTAGCAGAGAATAGACTTCCCACAGCACAAAGGATTTGATTCCTGGACAACCCCTCTCAGCCTCTGCCCTCATCCCTACAATGGAGGATTCTCCAGCAATTTCATTACCCAGCAATTCCAGCCCCTTCTAACATTTAATCTAGGCAGAGATACCAGAAAATGTTTGCTGGTGCAAAGACAGGCCGAGAAGCAGAGCTGGTGACAGCCTGCAGTGACCTGATTGTCACACCGTGAAGAACGTAAGCAGGGAAAAAGCCAGGGGAAATTAAACCTCAAACTGTTCTCTCCGTCAGCCTCCAAATTAACATCTTATGTTTGGTGGCGTGTGCACAAACATTCTGACACAGATGTCATTGGTATGCATAGGTTATCATGCATTCTGCTTTCAGAATCTACATCATAGGCAAATATCCAGAAATTGACACAATCTTTCATTTTTACTCTCTGTACAGTATTCCACATCATTGAGACATCAGAGTCTGCAAAACTATTCTCTTATTATTTTGGAAATTTGGTTGTTTCACATTTTAAAATATTTAAAAATGGTGTTTCAACAGATATCTTTGAACCAAAGATCTCTTTTCATCTGATTTGTTTCCTCCTATATAATCCCAAACATAAAATTTCTACATTTATACACATTTACTTAATCTCTATAAGCCTCTGTAAGACAGACAAGAATATCCGGGGCAGGTGCAGTGGCGCAGACCTATAATCCCAGCACTTTGGGAGGCTGAGGAAGGTGGATCACCTGAGGTCAGGAGTTTGAGACCAGCCTGGCCAACATGGTGAAACCCCATCTCTACTAAAAAAAAAAAAAAAAAAATTAGCTAGGTGTGGTGGTGGGTGCCTGTAATCCCAGCTACTTGGGAGGCTGAGGCAGGAGAATCACTTGAGAGGCAGAGGTTGCAGTGAGCCAAGATCACGCCATTGGCACTCCAGCCTGAGCGACAAGAGTAAAATTCTGTCTCACAAAAAAAAAAAAAAAAAAAGAATGAATACCCACCTATAGAGTTTGGGGTAGAATTTAAAAACTCATATGTAAATAGCACAATGTTTGGTCTATAGTGTATATTTATTAATTGTATTATTAATAATAACATCTATTTCATTCTTTAGGGAGCATAATAATCTGAATATATTTAAACTGTTCAATTAGAATCTATTTTTATCTTATGAATTCCTTAACTTTATCCATTATAAATTTTGGACAATATTTCATTTTTAAGTTGCAATCAAATTCCAATATTCAATTTCATCATTAGTAGAAATAAAATCATCTTTTTACTGCTTTTTAAAATGGTTATTCAGTATAAGTAACTGATATCTGTCTGCCATTATATCCTGCAACTCGGCTAAACTAACATTATTTCTAACAATTGTTTTATTTCTTTCAATAGCTTACTTATCAGAGAAATCTTTTGCAAAACCTTGTTTTCACTCCTTTTGCCTTTTCAGATAGCCATCATCAGCATTTCTAGGAAAATGTTGAAGAACGAACGATAACAGAGAACATTTCTATCTTATTCTTTTAGAGAGAAAGTAGTATTCTTCAATAGACATGATGCTGACTCGTTTTTATTTTTTTATTTTTTAATAGATCCAGAGTCTATGTTGTCCAGGCTAGTTTTGAACTCCTGGGCTCAAGCAATCCTCCTGCCTCGGCCTCCCAAAGTACTGGGATGACAGGTGTGAGTCACCATGCCTAGCCAACTCTTGTTTTTAAATACACAGTTTATCATATTAAGAAAAAATACTCTAATGCTTTGAGAGTTTTCATCTATAAAGTAACAATAAATTTATTTGGATGTCTTATCATGAATGAATTACATTATTTTGATATTTCATTTGTTCACAGATTTCCACTTTTACAGCTAGCTCTATCAATGTGTTTTCTTTGCTTGCAAATATTTTATTTGTGGCATTTGCATCTATGTCTATAAACAAAACTGGACTCCAATCTTTTCATTGTCCTTATTTAGTTTGGTATTAAAATCACATTTGCCTCTAAAAATTACTTGAATAATAACAGCAGCCAGTGCTCACTGTGTGCCTATGTGCAATGCCCTGTTCTTAGCACATATGTGCATTTCCTCATTTAATCCTCACAAGAATGCCTTTAGCAGACAAGATTACCACATTCACTGGATGCTTCCCCTTCTCATCCCCTGCCCAGTTCCGACATGGCCAGAACTCCACCCCACTGCCTTCTCCTATGGATTTCCCATCACCTGTGTCCCATCCCCATTCAGCACACTAACCCTGCACTCTCCTTCTTCCCTTTCTCTTTACAGATTCACTTTATGATAGGACCCACATCCCACCCTTTCTTTTGAAGCCACAAAAAATGCTTTATGTCTAATGCAACATCAGCTGAAATCTCTCAACTATTATTAATTCCAATTGAGTGAGGTCCCTATGTGGCTCTGCTGTGGTCTCCGTGACTCTGGGCAATGTTACAGCTGTAGCTTCTGCTTGGTATCCGCAGGGACAACTCCCACTCCTCCTCGACTACCCTCTAGAGGTGAGGCCCTTCTTGGGCGAGCGCAGACAGAAGGTTGGCTGAGCTGGCCTTGTCAACAGGCTCCTCTGCCCAGGCTTGCCCTGACCTTCAGCCTCAGCAGCATCACCAGGGCCAAGGTGTCCGAAGGTGGGGAGCGGCAGCCACAGACCCCTGAGTCCTGGGCTCTGCCTGGGTCGGGACCAAAGGAGACAAAATCTTAGGGGGAAAGAGGGTGTGTACCCACAGTACCCTGCGGCTCTGCACATCTGCCATTATACTATCAGAATTCCACACAGAAACAACCTTCAGGTGGCCCCCCTTACTGGGAGTGGGAAGAAACTACATTTCTACAGGTCTTTACTTAATCTTGAGACATTATCAGTTGCTCATATCAAAGAATGAAAGTGTGATGAAAACTTGGGGGGTAAAATGCCCTAAGTAACTGCCTCATTGCTGCCACCACTGAATACATGACCATGCACCACCAGGATTCTCCATGGAGGGACAGCAGATGGGGCTTCGTGGGTTCAGAGTAGGCAGAAGTTTAGCAGGGAAGTAACTGAACCCTGATGCCTGGGTATGTTGAGGCCGTAGGGCTCCCTGGCTGAGGCTTTTCCTTTGATAGGCTGACAGCCTGCTTTGGGGTTTGTACCAAATGAACACAGAGATGTGCCCAAAATGAGAGCTGAGGGACTGCAGGAGGCCCAGGAATTCATCTCTCACTGGTCTGCAACTGGTCTGGCTCTCCCCACAGGACCTGTCATCCATAGAGCGCAGAAACCACACCAGTGCCTCGGAGTGCCTCCTCCTGGGGCTCTCCAGCCGGCCAGAGCAGGAGGAGCTGATCTTCGGGTTCTTCCTGGCCATGTACCTGGTTGGCAAGGCAGGAAACCTGCTCATCATCCTGGCCATTGGCTCAGCCTCTCGTCTCCACACCCCCATGTACTTCTTCGTCAGCCAGCTCTCCCTGGTGGATTTCTGCTTCGTCTCTGCCACGATCCCCACGATGCTCGAGAACATCCAGACGTAGACTCAGGCCATCTCCTACGGCACCTGCCTGGGACAGATCTACATCTGCATCCGGCTCGCCAACATGGAGCAACTTCCTTCTGATCGCAATGGCCTATGACCGCTACCTGGCCATCTGCCACCCGCTGCACTACTCCTCCAAGATGAGCCTGCACGGCTGCGCCCTGATGCTGGGCAGCTCATGGGCCATTGCCAGCCTCCATGCCCTGCTGCACACCCTCCTCATGGCCCGGCTGGACTTCTGCGCCAGCAACATCATCCCCTACTGCTTCTGTGACCTCATTCTCCTGCTCCAGCTCTCCAGTTCCGACACCCGACTCGACCAGTTCATGATCATGCTGGTGGGGGGCCTGATTGTCCTCCTGCCCTTCCTTGGCATTCTCGGCTCCTACACACGCATTGCAGTCACGGTGCTCAGAGTCCACTACACCCGGGGTAAGCAGGCGGCCTTTTCCACCTGTGGCTCCCACCTGACCATGGTCATCCTCTTCTATGACACCATCTCAGGGGTCTACCTGAGGCCCTCATCCTCCCACTCCACAGACAAGGACTCACTAGCCTCAGTGATGTACACAGTGGTGACCCCCATGCTGAATCCCTTCATCTACTGCCTGAGGAACAAGGACACGCAGGGGGCTCTAGGGAAACTGTTCAGCCCAAAGGCTTTGTCCCACAGGCTGTGACACAGCAGAGTTCCCCCTCAGGGCCTGTGTGAACCCCAGGGACAGGCTCCACAAACAGGGCAGGAGGAGCACGGCCTGGTTGTCCCAGCTTGTCAGCAGGGCTGGGGAATCCCCCTCACTGCTCTAATAGGTAATACGCAAGCCTGGCACTTCGTGGCCCCTGCACAGGATACTCCCAGGATACCAAGAAGGGAATCACTCTAACCCAAAGACACAGAACCACATCAACAGATGCAAATTCACCTGCAGATCTCCTGGAGAGGGTTGGAAAGGTCACACATTCCATGTGAAAACAATGAACTAGGAGTCAGCAGCCTGTGCCGATGGCCTGTGCTGAGGGGAACCCTCTGAGAGCTTCTGCACAAGCCCCAGTTCCTCCAATCCTCAACCCTCATGCAGCCCAAATTCCAAGCTCCCTGTAGATATCCTCTCGGCTACAGCCCCCTCCTCACCACCATCCCCACATTTTGAAGTGAACCTAGCTCTGAGGCCAGGCTTGATCGTGCTCCTCAAAGCCATCCCGCTCCTGGCCTTGGCTCCTGCTAGATGGGCTTCCATGGCTCCAGGCACTTGCATCAGGAGTGTCTGCAGTGAAGGTCTCATGTCTGACCCTCCTGGCCTCCAGAGCTGACCCCAACCTGTCCCACTATGTGTTCTCTTTTTTCAAAAAAAGAAAGGTCTGTTATGCACATGGAAGACAGGAGACCAGATCTGGCATTGCTTCTCTGTGAGTAAAGAACATGCAGGATATCGGCCATCATAATCCTTAGGAATGGGCTTCTCCACTCATTGACTTGGGAAACGAAACGAATGAAGAAAGGCCTCATAAAAATGAGTCCATGGCGGGAGGAGTTAGACGCAGTTTTCTATCAATTACGGTAATACTCAGGCTGCAAAGGGTGTGGAGGAGGAAACAGAATTACTCAGAGGGTCACAACAACTGCCTTCTAGTCCAAGTCCCTCTCATTTCTAGCCACTGACTCTGCACCAGTCAGTCTGATATTCACCACTCTACCAAACACACCATGCTTTTAGTCCCTGTCATGCTGCCCAGATGACAGTCCCTGTCATCCTGCCCACTTCTATCTATAAACTTCCACTTGTCCTTCAAGGCTCAGATCAAATATCATCTTCTTCATGAAGCCTCCAGTGTCCCAGGCCAGGAGAGGGTCTTCTTTCCCCTCCAGAGCTGCCAGAATGCAAATTCTGTGACAGCCCTTTTCATGCTCTGCTTGGCATCAGTCATGTGCACCCCAAATGCTACCCCAAACAGGACTGTTTGTTCTTAAGTTGTATAAAAGCTTCTGTTTATCCAAATAACCCCATCTGCAGAAGAATCTATCACAGTGCCTGGTGTAAAACAATGACTCAGTACAAAGGTGCTGCTATAGCTAATGATGGTGACGGTGACAATGATGACAAGGACGATGACAGCAAACACTGAAGAAAGAACACTGATGACCTTCTCGCAGAGACTTTGCCTTAACCCATTCCGTTTGTCTCCCTTTGTCTTTCCTGATCCCATCCAAAGAAAAAGAATTAAGTGTGTGCTTGGTCAGAGCCCCAGGATCTCACTGACCCCTATTTTATGAAGGGTGGTGTGCCTCACAGGGTCAGCGTCTGAGATGAAGCTCCCTTCCTTCTCGCCTGGCCCTGAACAGTCTTCTGCTCATGCACCCTCTCAGAGTCCCCATTTGGTATCGGGTTGCCAATCTCCCTCCTGCACAGTGTGCCTGAACCCACAGTCTTCAACTCAGATATGGGGCTGAGAGTGGGGAGCAAGGCAGGCCTACACCATCTCGCAACTCCCTTCCCCAGTGACCTCTATGATGCATGTTACTGGGTGCAACTCCGAGACTAGTACAGTGGGACTGACAGCCCCATCTGCTGTCGTTCCTTGAGCCATCCAGCTTGGGATGATTGGCAGGGCAAGAGTCAGCCTTTCCTGGATCTCTGGCCAAAACACCACAAAAAACTCAACAGAATTTCACCTCAAGCCTGTGAAAATGATATGAAGAGTTGACATCAACATAAAGAAATGTTCAACATGCATTTGCTGTAATGGTGAAGAATATAATGATTTGGCCCAATGGAAAAAAAAAATGAACAAGAAAAAAAACAAACAAAGAGGGGCAGCAATGGGTAAATATGAAAGACCTTTACCTAACCTTGCTCTATGCTGGTTTGTAAGGAGACTTTCTGGCTCACAGTCTTCTAAAGTCCAACAGAGTACATAGGCTAAAATGATCCTTCTTTCATGTCAAATGCCTTTCTAGATGGGCACTGGTCTTGGCCTGCAGGCTGCTTGCTCAGGGGTATGGGGAGAGGAACATTCCCTTTCTCATCCTCCACATAATACGACTATAAAAGGTTCAGAAGCTTAGTCACTGTCACAGACCTGGAAGTGTAAACTCGACCCTATAAACACCAGAATTTGTATTTCTACTTCAAAAATAAACTGTTTTGAAAAAAAAGAGAAAATAACTTCATTACCTCCATTAAAAAAGCATTATTAGGCCGGACACGGTGGCTCAAGCCTGTAATCCCAGCACTTTGAGAGGCCAAGACGGGCAGATCACGAGGTCAGGAGATTGAGACCACCCTGGCTAACACGGTGAAACCCCCGTCTCTACTAAAAATACAAAAAATGAGCCGGGCGAAGTGGCGGGCACCTGTAGTCCCAGCTACTCGGGAGGCTGAGGCAGGAGAATGGCAGGAACCCGGGAGGCGGAGCTTGCAGTGAGCTGAGATCCGGCCACTGCACTCCAGCCTGGGCGACAGAGCGAGACCCCGTCTCAAAAAAAAAAAAAAAAAAAAAATCATTATTAAGAACCCTAATGGGGAAGAAGAATAATGAGAATAATATCTCCTACGTGGTCCTTTCCAAGTTCCACAATACTTTCATGCCCATACTGTCTCTGTTCAACTTGGATGCCTTCTTCACACCACAGACCACAGGTACATCCATTTAACAAAACAATCTGAGCTTGAGTGACTCGTCTGTACCAAGCACCATTCTAGGTAGTGGAGGAAATATCAGCAAAACAAGCAAAGCTTCTACTTTCCCACAGCTGAAATTCCAGGGCATGTGGTAGAACAGGAAACGAAAACAAATATATAATATGTCAAATAATGGTAAGGGCTACAAAGAAAAATAAATCTGGGTAAGAAAATAGAGACTGATGGAGAGTGCTACTGTAGAAGTGCTGTGTTCCAATTATCGATTGCTATGTAATTAAACCACTCATACTTAGTGGCTAAAAACAATAGCATGCATTTATTTTCGTTCACATTTCTGGGGGTGACCAGGCTGAGCTTGGGAGTTTCCCTGTAGGGTCTTTCACATGGTTCCAGTCAAAGAGGGGCTGGAGCTGGAGTCATCTGGAGGGTTCCTTCTCACCTGACTGATGGTCGGTGCTAGGTGTCCACTGTGACCACAGTGAGGACTATTGCTGGAATACCTCTGTGCAGCCTGTCAATGTGGCAGAGGCTTCTTCCCAGCACTGCAGCTCTGTTTCAAGAGCAAGCATCCCACATATCACCTCTTATGACCCAGCACCACTGCCTTCACATTTAGTTTGTTAGAAGTGAGTCACTTTGGTCAGTTTGAAGACGAGAGGAACTAGACTCTAACTCTTGGTGAAAAGAGTGTCAAGAAATTTGCAGACATGTTTTAAAAACATGACAGATAGTTAGAGAAGGTCTCTCAAAATAGGAACTCACATGAAGAGAATGAGAAAGTTGTGTAAAGGGCTTGAGAAAGTAGCTTCTAGGCAAGGAGAACAACAGGAGCTAAAAACAAAAGTGGGAGCGTGCCTGGCGTGATCGGGAAGAACTGTCAGGTATGGAAGGACTCTGTCTGTTACTCTGAGAGGAGAAACCTTTGGAAAGTTCCAAACAAAATGTAAAATCATCTTAGTTCTATTTTTAAAAGATTATCTGGTTCTAGGATAGTGAAGAGAGTATACAGAGGAAAGAGCAGAAGCAGGGAGACAGCTGACAAAGTCGAGGGAGAAGACGGTGGATTGGACCTGAAGCCTTGGAGGGAGTGGGGAGTTGCCTGTCTCTGTCTATATTCTGAAAGTAGGGCCAACAGGATTTGCTGATGGCTTCGATGTAGGGTATAAGAGAGTGACATCTAGGCTTTTTGGACTGAGCAACTGGGGCATCAGAGGGTCCATTCATTAAGATGAGGAAGAATTAGGTTTGGATGGTGGGAGGAGAATGAAGAGTTTGGTTTTGGGGTGGTAAGTTTGAGATGCCTACTTGATCTTTAAGTAAGTAGTTGTGAATATGAGTTAGAACTCAAGGGAGAAATCCACAGCCCCCTGGAATCTGGCTTCCCTCGCACTATGCCACTGAAACTGATCTCACTCATGTCACCAGTGTTGATAAAGCCAACGCACATTTTTTGTCATTATCTTGTTTGACTTCTTGCCAGCATTTCACCCTCGAACTTGGCCTTCTTTAGAAACCACCATCCACCCCCGCCTTCTAGGGCAGCACACACTCAGGACTTGCTACTTCCTCTCTCACTGGTCTTTCTCAGTCTCCCTGGCAGGCTCTTTCTCTTCCCAGCCCTTAAGTGCTGGCATCCCTCAAGATCCTCTTCTCTGCTCACTCTAGGCCTTCTCCCTAGACAACCTCATTTGGTCACAAGGCTCCAAAGGCTATTGTGAAAATAGAAATCACAAACTTTAAATCTTATATGCACCTTAGTTGAAAGGAAAAAAAGGCACAAGCATAACTTATATGAGCTTGGAACCAAAAAAGTCTTACAAGATATCCTGAATTTTTAAAATATGGTCCTGGTAAAATGAGGATAGTTATATTAGGTGATTCTACTTTTATTTTTGGTTTTCTTTATTTTTTATTTTTTAAGAGACAGGGTCTCCTTATGTTGGCAAGGGTGGTCTTAAACTCCTGGCCTCAAGCAGTCCTCCTGACTCAGTCTCCCAAAGGGCTGGGATTACAGGTATAAGCCGCCACACCCAGCCTATTATGTGACTTTAGAAGCACAATAAGCAAAAGAGCTGTCAAGAGACCAAAAGTGTGCCGGGTATAGGGGCTCACACCTGTAATCCCAGCAGGTGGGAGGGATTAGAGGGATTTGGGAGGCTGAGGTGGGTGTATGGTTTGAGGCCAGGAGTTCGAGACCAGCCTGGCTAACATGGTAAAACCCAATCTCTACTAAAAATACAAAAATTAGTCAGGCTTGGTGGTGGCACATGCCTGTAGTCCCAGCTACTTAGGAGGCTGAGGCACAAGAATCGCTGGAACCCAGGAGGCAGAGGTTGCAGTGAGCCGAGATGACACCACTGCACTCCAGCCTCGGTGACAGAGCAAGACTCTGTCTCAAAAAAAAAAAAAAAAAATGAGGGAGAGAGACCAAAAATGGCTTAGCCTCTGTGACTCATGCCTGTAATCCCAGCACTTTTGGAGGCCAAGGCAGGAGGATCATTTGAGGCCAGAAGTTCGAGACCAGCCTAGAAAACATAGTGAGACCCCCCCCCCAACTTTATTTAAAAAAAGAAACAGGTAAGAAATAAAGGCCAGGTGCAGTGGCTCACGCCTGTAATCCCAGCACTTTGGGAGGCCAAGCCGGGTGGATCACCTGAGGTCAGGAGTTCAAGACCTGCCTGGCCAACATGGTGAAACCCATATCTGCTAAAAATACAAAAATTAGTTGGGTATGGTGGCACACGCTTGTAATCCCAGCTACTCGGGAGGCTGAGTCTGGAGAATCACTTGAACCCATGAGGCAGAGGTTGCAGTGAGCCAAGATCACGCTGCTGCACTCTAGCCCGGGCGACAGAGCAAGACTCCATCTAAAAAAAATAAAAAATAAAAAATAAAAAAGGAAGGAAGGAAGGAAGGAAGGAAGGAAGGAAGGAAGGAAGGAGGGAGGGAGGGAGGGAGGGAGGGAGGGAGGGACGGACGGACGGAGGGACAAAAAACAACTTGAAAATGATGAGTTCTGTCTCTTGTGATTGCTAAGAAGTAAATAGTTTCCTGATTGGTACAGGGCTTCCTGCAGCTATTTAATATGACATTCCTCATCATTCTCCTTGGTAGGCAATCTCAGCTGAGCTGCATACAGATCATCACTTATCCCAATAGCACTTTTAAAAAAATCGATCTCTGCCCTAGTGATTTAAGATATCATCTTTATCATATACTAGATTTCTATATAGAACCCAGTTCATTTCTGAAACTATTATTATAATACATTGGTCTATTTATGGACCAGTATCACATAATCTTAACTGTTGATTTTTTCCCATCACTTATTTTCCATTCCCTCCACCAGAAGCTTAGTCTAGACAGCAGGAACAGAAATGAAGACTGGAAAAATGGTGAGAAAACTGGTTGTCAATGATAAACTTATCATCGTACATTCCACTTTCCCTTTTCATATAACAGGCTGAGGCTGTTTTCAGAAGTCAGTGAAATTCTTATAGACCGGGTTTTCCTCCAAATTTTTGCAGCCACAGAGATAGTATAATACTCAAATAGCTCCTGCAGGTGGGAGTCAAGGACAAGAGGTGATATCGTTTGTCTGTGCCCCCACCCAAATCTCATCTTGAAGTTTCCATAATCCCCACATGTTGTAGGAGGGACCTGAAGGAAGGTAATTGAATCATGGGAGTGGTTACCCCCATGCTGTTCTCATGATAGTGAGTTCTCACAAGATCTGACGGTTTTATAAGGGGCTTTTCCCCCTTTGCTAGGCACTTCTTCCTGCTGCCGTATGAAGAAAGACATGTTTGCTTCCCCTTCAGCCATGATTATAAGTTTCCCAAGGCCTCCTTATCCCTGAGGAACTGAGTCAATTAAACCTCTCTCCTTTATAAATTACCAGTCTTAGGCAGTTCTTTATAGCAGCATAAAAACAGACTAATACAGGAGGTAAAGACTTCTACCACCTCTCTCCTCCCAATCTCCATCTAAAAGCTCTTCTACCACCTTCTCAAGAGACTGCACTTTTTGACTAGGAAGGGAAAACATGAAGCTCTTGCGTTTGCCACCATTTCCTGGTCTCTGGCCACTCAGATGATAGCACAGAGCTATGGCTAGTGCGTGTGGCAGCAAAACTATTTGCTCTTCCTGAAAGCCAAATTGCTCCTCCCAAGTCCCTCTACTTCTCAGGGCAAACACATATACTACCCAAGCATTTCCACCCTCCCTCTCCCAGCAGTTTAATTCTCAGTGACAAAGAATATCGCCTCTTGTCCCCGCTTCATAGCCAATTTTCATGGAGATTTTTTATTGAAACACATTGATCCTGGGAATGCGCTGGACAAGATGGCTCTCTGGAAGTATATCTTTCCCTGAGATCATACAGAAAATAGGCAGGACAGGAATTCAAAATTGTGAGAGGACCAAGTTAATTTATTTGGCTTGGAGAACTTCCGGCAAGTGAATACAGTAGAACTGCAATTGGTGTCTCAACAAACAGCTAGAGATCATTGCCTATGAGAGAAGCAAGATTTGCTGATGGTTTGGATGTGGGGTATGAGAGCGGGAATCATATCATTCACTAAAATAAGGGAGAGGCCAGGTGCGGTGCCTCACACCTGTAATCCCAGCACTTTGGGAGGGCAAGGCAGGTAATCACCTAAGCTCAGGAGTTTAAGACCAGCCTGACCAACATGGTGAAATCCCGTCTCTACTAAAAATACCAAAAATTAGCCGGGATACGGCAGGCGCCTGTAATCCCAGCTACTCTGGAGGCCGAGACAGAATTGCTTGAACCCAGGAGGCGGAGGTTGCAATTAAGCCAAGATCGCACCATTGCACTCCAGCCTGGACAACAAGAGCAAAACTCTGTCTCAAACAATCAATCAGTCAATAAAGGAGAAACAGCTTTTTAAGGTGGGAAGAATACAAAGGGTTTGGTTTAGTGTGTGATGTATGAGACGCCTATTTGACCTTTAATTAGTTTTTGTTTGAGACAGGGTCTTGCTCTGTCACCCTGGCTGGAGTGTAGTGATACAACCTTGGCTCACTGCAGCCTTGACCTCCTGGACTCAAGCAATCCTTCCACCTCAACCTCTTGAGTAGCATGCCATGATGCTCAGCTAATTTTTTAACTTTTTGTAGAGATGGGGGTCTCATTATGTTGCCCAGGCTGGTCTTGAGCTCCTGGGCTCAAATGATCCTCCCACCTCAGCCTTCCCAAGAGCTGGGATTACAGGCGGAAGCTACTGCACCCAGCCTAAGTAAGTAGTTATACATGAGTTAGAATTCACAGGAGAAATCTACAACCCACTGGAATCTGGCTTTCCCCCACTATGCCACTGAAACTGCTCTCACCCTAAGTGCCTTCTAATTGCTGAAACAGGTAGAAATCCAGGTCTTCCTTTCATTCAAATATTTACCGTCTCCTGTTATGGAGTAAAGAGCCTGTAACTGCCTGCACTGCCTTAAGTGGCCCTTGCTAAGGGAAGGTTAGTCTACACCCAAGCAGAGGCTCATTGTGATGCAGAGGCATTGGGGCAGGGACCTGCCTGACAGGAACCCAAAGCAGCAGTGCTAGAGCCAGGCTGCCTCCACAGGGACCACCTAGTTTGTTTGCTATAGAATTGCAGGCCCCTGCCCTGAGATTAGACTTCAACAGCTCTTGACTCTGCTTCACAATACTACCTTTACCCCCAAGTGATTTCTAATAAAACTCCTTTGTTTTCTAGGAACTAAGTGGAGACTTTAAACTCCGCAGGAAACAGATCCAGTCCCATGGAGTTCCAGTCCTCCTCTCAATAGCTAAAAATTCTAATTGACATAAGATATTATCCTGAATGCTAAGAGCAGTGATTCTTAGCTAAGGTCAATTCTGCCTCCCCCAGGGGATGTCGAACTGTTTCCTCTTCCTGAAAGCCAAATTGCTCCTCCAGAAACATCTTTGGTTGTTACAGCCAGCAGGTGCTACTGGCATCTGGTAGGTTGAGGCCAGGATTGTTGCTAACATCCTACAATGCATAAAGCAGCCAAGACAGCTGCCAACAGAGAATTATCTGGCACAAAATGTTAACTGTGCAGGGGTTGAGAAACCTAGCGAAGTTTAAGGGCAAGTACATGCTAGAGAAACATGTTGCTGCCTGTCATTTTCCCTGTCTCAAAAGTGGATTAAGTCAATCTGTGCTGTAAAGGGGAGAGGGAGGGGACTTGAAACCAGCTTATTATTATTATTATTATTATTATTGAGACAAGAGTCTCGCTCTGTCACCCAGGCTGCAGTGCAGTGGCATGATCTCGACTCACTGCAACCTCTGCCCCCCGGGTTCAAGTGATTCTCCTGCCTCAGGCACCTGTCACCACGCTCAACTAATTTTTTTTTTTTTTTTTTTTTTTGAGACGGAGTCTCACTTTGTCGCCCAGGCTGGAGTGCAGTGGCGCGATCCCGGTTCACTGCAAGTTCCGCCTCCCAGGTTCACACCATTCTCACGCCTCAGCCTCCCGAGTAGCTGGGACTACAGGTGCCCGCCACCATGCCCGGCTATTTTGGTTTTTTTATATTTTTAGTAGAGTTGGGGTTTCACTTTGTTAACCAGAATGTTCTCAATCTCCTGACCTTGTGATCCACCTGCCTCGGACTCCCAAAGTGCTGGGATTACAGGCGTGAGCCACCGGGCCTGGCCAAATTTTTGTATTTTTAATAGAGACAAGGTTTTACCATGTTGTCCAGGCTGGTCTCGAACTCCTGGCCTCAGGTGATCCACCCGCCTTGGCCTCCCAAAGAGCTGGGATTACAAGCGTCAGCCACTGCACCCAGCCAAAACCAGCTTAATTTTTAAGAAAGAAAGGTTCTCCTTGCCTCTCAGCTGGGATAAAACAGGTACTGAAAGTATTTTCAGCGTAATCAGCCTGCAGACAACACCCATGGCACACATTATGACATGCACCAAACTTTCTTGATGAAGTATTTCCCCAGGACAGACCTTAGGCAGTTACCTGGTTCTACCACCACCCAAGGGAGAAAACAGTTTCCCTTGCAAAGGACAACAGCCTCCCTCATTACCCAGCAGCACAGCACATGCAACCAAACACCGAAGGTGTACAGCATCATCAGGATGTGAGGCAACCACAGATGCCTTGTCATACAAAAGGAGGCCCATCTATGAGTTGACCAAATAACCCTGTTTGACCTGGAGAGTCCCGGTTTACACCACTGTACCTGCATAATAAATAGCACCCACTTTCACTCTCAAAAGGGGCAGGAAATGTGGAACATTTGCCTGGAACATCTTGTCACGCCAGAAAGCAAAGAAGCTGTCAATGAGAATTAGGGTTGTGTCAAAAGGATTCAGGAGCCAAGGTCCAGGGGCCTCCACTGGTCGAAGGTGAAATAATTTGAGCATCAAATTATAACTGCAGTGGACTGACCAATATCAAGTATGTTTAAATCTATGAGTGCAGGCCAGGTGCAGAGGCTCACACTTGTAATCCCAATACTTTGGAAGGCCAAGGAAGGGGGAGCACCTTACCCTGGGAGTTTGAGGCTGCAGTGAGCTATAATTGCACCACTGCATTCCTGCCTGGGTGACAGAGCAAGACCCTGTCTCAAAAAAACCAATAAAAGCAAAAAGCTATGAATGCATTGATTTCTACAGACTTGACTCCCTTTACAGGAAACAAAAAGTAACTAGCTCATTATTCTGAAAACAGGCAAATCAAGAGGAGGATGAAGCATTTTCTTGCCTTCCCTGTATGAACTGTATCTAAGGGTAACCTATGTTAAAGAAGGGAAATTTCTTACAGAAATATTCCAACTACTAAATGATGAAGCATTTACAGAACTAATGAAACAAACAGATCAAGGCTTCTAAAATCATATGAACAGAAACAAGGCATGTCACAATCTATAATGTGTTCTTGCCAAAATGTGAAATATGAATCTGATTACACCTCTAAACACGTCTACATTTTTAGATAATACAGAGGGCACAGAAATATGTTAAATCATGTCACGGGTATGCAAATAGAAAATGCAGAATGATTAGCTGGGCATGGTGGCATACACCTGTAATCCCAGCTACTTGGGAGGCTGAGGCAGGATAATCACTTGAACCCGGGACGGGGAGGTTGCAGCGAGCCGAGATTGTGCCACTGCATTGCAGCCTGGGCAACAGAGCGAGACTTCATCTCAAAAAAAAAAAAAAAAAAAAAAAAAAAAACCAGAAAATGTAGAATGTACAAAACTCTCCAGGATAAACGATCCAGTTTTTTAAAATGAATAAATTTCAAGGAGAAAAGGTTAAGTATTACAGATTATAAGCCTTAAGAGACAAAGAAACAAATTATAATGTATTGAAAAATTAGGTGGGTTCTTAAAATTCACTGGATATTTTGACATTAACGAACTGTTTTGAGAAAGGGTCTTGCTCTGTCTCCCAGGTTGGAGTGCAATGGCACAATCATGGCTCACTGCAACCTCAACCTCTCAGGGTCAAGTGATGCCCCGCCTCAGCCTCCTGAATAGCTGGGACCACAGCATGTACCACCATGCCCAGTTAATTTTTGTTTGTAGATGAGGTCTCACTATGTTGCTCAGGCTGGTCTCAAACTCCTCTCAAGCAATCCCACCTTGGCCTCCCAAAGTGCGGGGATCACAGGTGTGAGCCACCACACCCAACCACCCTTACCTTGTGCAGGTACACACTGAAATGGTCATAAACAACACTTGGGATATACTTCAAAACTTCAGTGGGGGGAAGAAGATGGGGAGGAAGGAGTGGACAGAGATGAAACAAGATTGATTGATTATGAGTTTATAATAAAGTCAAATGATAAATACATATTCATTTATATAGGTTTGAAATTATCTATTATAAAAAATTTCTAAAGAATAGAAAAATACAGAAAACAAAATATTTCTTAACATTTGAATAGATATGAAAAATGAGACTACCACAATCCCATGGGAAAAACCCCCTACTAAGAGGCTTTTCTGAGACACTGTCCTAAGCTCTTGGCCCCACAGGAGACAGGGAAGAGGCCAGATAGGAAAGTCAGCAAGGCCCAGCTCCTACTGAAGCTTAAGATATCCCAACTTGCTGAAACCCAGAGGAGTGCTGGCTGCATATGATTAAACAGCATCCGTGATTCAGGTAAACAGAATGATGAGTGACAATCAGCCCCCGGAGGTCTCCCAAGTCCCCACCTGCCTTTGGAATACCGCCCACTGGGGATGGCCACGCTCAGGCCAGAAGCCTCCCACTGAGTCTGCCTGGCTGTCAGCCCTGTCTAGCTGCTCTGATAATTGAGGGGGGAAAAAAAGGTGATTTTGCACATGGACCTCAGTATCACAGAGGAGCAGCAGCAGCCCTGTGTGGACATCTCAGATACATTTACGATCTGGTCACTGCAGCCTCGTGGGCACAGCTAATGGGCCAGGAAGACCAAGGAGGGCCATTTGCTAAGTCAAAATTAAACACCATGCTGCCTGCCAAGAACAGGTGATAAAACCATGTTTCAAAGTGGACTGAGTAATACAACTTTGTGTTAGTCATTACCATTTACCTTATTTACAACGGAAAATGAAAAAACAAAATCTCAGTAAAAGAATCCGGTATCAAGAGGCATCAGAAGACAAACCACATTTCGCAATTATAGTACACTGTCAACAAAAGACAAACTCACTCACTCAGCCAGGGTTCAAAGGCACAGCACAATGACACAGCAGTCAGTCCATGCTAGTTACGCAGCTTCCAGAACTTTAAACAGAAATGAAACCCTTCAGTGATGGCACAATAAGGAAGTTTCAACAGTTTACAAATATTGCATCTTCTCATTTTTAAAGAAATGTATATATTTTTAATGCCTACAAACAGCTTTATTTTTCCTGACTTGGCACTCATGCAAAACAGGTCGCTACCAGCTCACCATCCCCAGTGGGTGTCCAGGACCCCGAGTGCCTTGATGACAAGGGTCTAGAGGGCAGAGACCATTCCGTAACAAGAGGTAGGTGGCAAATGCATTTCAGGTCAAGATGCTGACAAAGCCATGAATACAGGCCCAGAGGATTTGCAGGAATATCCATGGGTTCTGAAGATCAGGTACATCCACGAGATGTAAGCTCTACGAGGTCAACGGCGTCTCTCCCTATTTTATTCATGGATGTCTCTCAAGCACCCAGAAGAGTTCCTGACATGTTAGGGCCTGAATAAACACTTGGGAAATGGGTCAAATGAGAATGGGGCGAAATTAATTTTATGTACTATAAAGTGCCATCAAATATAGGGCGTTAATACTAGTTCACCTTTCCGACTCATTTTAACAGTTCTTTCTAGAGAACTGTTTTTTAAAATACTCTGATGTTTATTCAGTGATCAATAGCAAAATAGTAACTTCCTAACAGTTGGTGTTGACAGTTGTTATAGTGCAAGGAATAATGGATGGGGAAGTTTTACAAATGAGGATAGAATGTTACAGCCTGACACAGACGAGGCTCCAAATAATGTAAAATTCACACAGTTGCCTGGGAGCAGATCCCAGCTGGGGCAGGAAGTTCCAGCAAGGGGCAGGAGGGCAGGAGTGGTCATGGGAAGATGCTCTCATGAGCACACAGCACAGATACCCTGAGAATGCCTCGGGTCATGGGCTGTTGCATGCATCCCCAATGCACGAGCCTCAGGGGAATGAGGTCTAGTCTCTTATTCACCACTGCATTCCCACGGCCAGGTGCTCAGAGGGTGTTCAATAAATGTTTGTTCAATGGAAAAGAGAGGGGGTGGGGGAAGAGTCTGAGCTAACGACCCTGCAGGCAGGACAGAGCCCTCAGGAAGACGAGGTCCCAGCTACCAACACGTGTCACGGTTATGCCTTTACTCCCAGCCTTGTTCGGCAGGGGGACACAGACAGTCCACTGAAGGAGAAAATCTCAGCCTGAACTGAACCACAGGAGACTGCTTCTCTCAAACATGGGAAGAAAAATTGTTTAGCACCACTTGGGTAAGAGACGGAAGCAGCTATGCTCTTGGAAGCTCTAAGTAAGCCAGGCCTTGCCTTTCCTGCGTTTGCGAATGGGTGGGAAGGCAATGGGACCAGTGCTTTCCTGCAGCCTCACCTTGCGCCCCGCAGGGCCCTGGGGTGAGAAAGATGAATGATGGTGCTGCCTGCCACCTGCTGTGCTCACTGCACCAGCGGCTCCTGGCGGTGCTGGGTCTTCTGGTGCCGGTTGAGGATGGACCTCTGGTTGAAGCTTCGCCCACAGGCAGGACAGTGGTAGGGCTTCTCCCCTGTGTGGATCCTCTGGTGTCGGACCAGCCGCTCCCCTTTGCTGAACCGCTTCCCGCACACCTGGCACCCATACGGCTTCTCACCAGTGTGGGCACGCCGGTGCACCGCCAGGTTGGCATTCCTGCTGAAGCTCTTGCCGCACTCGCAGGTGTAGGGCTTCTCCCCGGTGTGCGTCCTCCGGTGCACCTGCAGGTGCTGCCGGCGGCTGAAGCTCTTCCAGCAGTCCCCGCACTTGTAGGGCTTCTCCCCGGTGTGGCTGCGCTGGTGCACCTCCAGGTGGTGTCTCTGGCTGAAGGTTTTCCAGCACTCACTGCACACGTAGGGCCTCTTTCCCAGGTGGGTTCTCTGGTGCTTCATCAGGTACTCTCTCAGGGTAAAGCCCTTCCCACACTCCACACAGCCATAGGACTTCTCCTCTTCGTGGGTTCGCTGGTGCCTGACAAGATTGGAGCTCCGACTGAATCCTTTCCCACACTCGGGGCACTGGAAAGGCTTCCAGAAGGAGCTGTGGGTTTTGACTTCGTCAGGCAGGGGGATGGCACCGTGCTGGGAAGGAGGAAGCCCGGGCGCACTGCCCGCAGAGCCACCAGGCTCCTGCTCACAGGCCCTTCCGAGCCCAGGGCCCTGGAGAGTGGCTTCCCCAAACCTCTCTGACGTCAGTGCCGCCAGCGCCCCTTTCAGGTCTTCCTGTGGGGGTTTTGCCTCCTTTTCCTTGCTCCCACCGCCTACAGGACAGGAGGAGATAAAGATTGATTCTGTGGTAGCTGCAGGACATTTACAGGTTAGAACTCTGCTTCACAGGGGTCCCATTCACCGTTCCTTCTCTTTTTTCCTTTGACCAACAACCTCAACTCAGGCTTTCCTTACTTCTTTTTCCTTATTTCCACTTCCATGTCTTCTCACAGAATAGTCTGCCAAATTCAGTGCCCGCCCACTTATCTTGCTACTAATCTAGACTTTTATTTCCTTCAAAATGTAGCTCAATAATTTCCTCTAAGACACTCACCGTGATTATTCTCTTACTCTGGGCCTCTACAGCACTGTGCACCTAACTAGCACTTTATTATTCTGTACCTATTTACATGTGACTTTGTTGGAAATGCTGTTTCCATTCATCCAGATGTCCTGCGCCTTCCCCAAACGATTCTACACCTGCTGTAGCACAGGGCAGCATGCAGCTCTCCAGACCTTCCAGGTGCCTGCTCAGCTCCCCGTCCTGCCCACATGCTCCCTCTGCCTAACCAGGGTCTCCTAGGAGCCTGACAGGGGACTGACTCAGGGAAGATGCTTGCTAACTGCTGGCTGAATGAATGAAGCAGGCTTCACTGAGGCTCCTGCAGGAGAAAGCCCCTAGGTAGCACATTTATCAGGACTGAGACCATGATGCTGCTGAAATGCTCAGCCTCACCCTTCCTTCATCCTCACTCTGATCCTTCTTATACTCTCTCTAAATTAACAGAACAGGTGTTTATGGAAGAGTAAGAGGAAGGGGAGGAGAAGAGAAGAAAAGAAAAGGTACTGGGGAAGAAAGAGGCGAAGAGAAAAAAAGAAAAGGAGAAATAAGTGGTGCTTAGAGTCCTTTCAGGCAAGATGACTAGAAGACAAAAAAAAAAACCTGACAGTATATGCCTCCTGGTTTGATAAAATATGAAATACATACATATCAGCTTCGATTTTACTTTGTAAACTTTTCATGAAAGTAAAAGTGTACAAGCCATTTATGTTTTGTATACGCAAAGATTTTATTTTTTTTTGGATCCAGTGCTAGCTAAAAAATGTCAAGTTACCCTTTTTCTCCTTTTTGTGGAGATGGGGGCCTCACTATGTTGCCCAGGCTGGTCTCAAATTCCTCGGCTCAAGTGACCCTCCTGCCTCTGCCTCACTGAGTGCTGGGATTACAGGTGTGCATCACCACACCCTATGCAAATTTTCTTAACAAACCCAACCACGTAAACCGCATTCAGTTCAACAAACAGAACATAACCAGTCCCTAGAAGCCCATTTTTCATCTCCTCCATTACTATACCCTGCCATATATAGTATATACACATATGGTATATATATAATATACATATATAGTACACATATATATTATACCAAGGGGAACACACTGTCCAGACTTTTTTGTCTGTTCTCGAACTTCATGTAATTGTCTCACACATTGTTTCTGGCCTCTTCTGCTCAATACCATGTTTGTAACATACACCTATGTCATGGTGTGAAGCTGTAGTTTATTCTTTTTCACTGGTGTATAGTATTCCACTGTGAGTATGTGTGTGTGTCTGTGTATATATATAGAGATATATAGATAATAGATAGATTGCAACCTACTTATTAATTTGACTGATGTTCATGTGGGTAGTTTTCAGTTTTGAGGTGCTACGAATAGTAAGATTAAAACTAAATGCAATGCACAAACCACTAGATCTTGGGGAAATCTGACTATGCACTAGATGTTACACACATGGAATTTATGTTTATTTTCTTAGATGGAATTATGCTACTGGTCTATGTTGGGAATGTCATTGTGACACAAATGCTGAAGTATTTACAGATGAAAGATTGAGATGCCTCCAACTTCCATATCATTCAAAAAAAAACACACATTATACAGCTAAATATGGCAAACATTAACAACTGGTGAATCTACATAAAGGCCTAAGTGTGTTCTCTGTACTAGTCTTAGCTTTTCTGTATGTTTGAAAATTTGCATAAAAAGAGTTCAAAATATAAAGCTGCAGGAAAAATAAATACAATGAGATACCTAAACATAAACAGAGACACTGGGAGAAAGACACAGTAGTGGAAAAGAAGGGACCTAGCAGTAAGAAACCGGTTTTGAGTGCTGCACTGGCTGCTCAACTGCTGCGTGATCATGGGAAAATTAACCTCTCTGAGCCTTACATTCTTCACCTTCAAAATGGATTGTACACTCATGAAGTTCACTGCACACATGGAGCAGGAATGCAACGGTTCGTGGTATTATTTTAACCTCCAGACCATCTACCTGACTTACAGCTACTTCCAGGGACCATCCACTTAGATCTCAAAGTCAACAAATGGAACTTTCCATTCTTCCTCCCTCTTAGGAAAACGCTTCCCTCCCTTTCTGACAGGAGTAACATAATTTTTCCAGTCTTTACAGGAGTAACATAATTTTTAGTCCCAGCCAGGATCCTAAGACGTAGACTCCTCTCTGACTCTTCTCTTTCCTCCCCTCTGGCCAATCTGTGGCCCATCCTTGGAAGCATATTTCAGTAAACCCTCTTCTTCATGGCCACTGGCCTGGTTCCTGCTCTTACCCCGGTGCCTACATTATTTCAACCCTCCAGACTGGCCGTACCCTGCTGTCGATCCAATTTCCTCAAGTAAAACCTCCATCACATTACTCTGCGCAGAAAAAAATTTTAAAACAAGGACCGCAAGTCCTCATGGCCGGCCTCACTCTCCTCACTCCTGCCCCCTCCTTACTCCTGAGCACTCGTCTCTCACTCCAAGGCCCTCCACCCTGGGAACCAGCCTGCAGAGTCCAGGCCTCCCGCTCGTTTTGCCTCTGTGATTCCAAATCATCTTGTGAGTTCTTGCTCCAGTCCTTGTGGCCATGACTGCAATTACAACTCAGACGACAAGGTCTGCACCTCACGGTCCACTAAGGAGAACAGATGAACAACTGAAAGTGATCTGGGCAGCCACCTAGCTCAACCCTGCCCTGTGCATCCAGCCTCTTTACAGGTGAAGCAGCTCAGGCCCAGCCCCACGCAGCTGTCAGTACAAGCACCAGGACAACCCGAGTGTGAATCCCAAGAAGACCTGAAAGCTGAGACAGCAAGTGAATGGTACACTTGGGAAATGGGCCTTCGTGTCACTTGGCCTCAGCAGAAATTGAACATTTCTGTTCAATTTCAGGTGGGGGCTTGAGTTGCTCTGAGTTCTGAGACACCGAGCTAGTGAGGGGACAAGAACAGAACCAGTCTCCAGAACAGTCAGAAATGGCCAGGAGGGCATGAAAACCTTGTGAGAATCGGGGCGAGGGGCTCCTCGCCCCACACAGCAGCATCACTGGGAGGGGAACACCCCTGAGGGGGACCCTGGCACCAGGACACTGGCACCTTTGTCTGAGGCTTGTCACTCGAGCCCCTGCTTTGTTCTGTCATCCTCTGCCATCACAGCAATCACACATCTCCAAGTAAAGTATGCTGACATCGTTCTGCCACTCACATCACTGTCACGCTGTGCCAACCATGCCCTGGACCCAGGTCTCCCAAGAGCCCAGTGCCCCTTACCCTATCCCACTATTACATGCACATGGCCTCTTCCCCTGAACTCTAAGACCCCACAGGCAAGCACCTTTATTTTTAACTCTTCATAGTGACCAGAACAGCACTGGCCACAGAGCAGGTGCCAAGTCCAGCTCTGTGGTGAACAAATAAGTGAAGGCTGATGGCTCCTACAAGAATCCCTTAGTAATATTTCAGCACTAACTAAACAATCTAACAATACCATGGTCACCACACATTTAGATGTACTGCCTCCCTTCATTCTCATAGCACCATGAGCACAGGTTCCATGAACAGTCTCATTCCACAACGGAGGAAACTGAGACCTGGAAAGCTCAAGGGAGATGCTCAAGGTCAGGGTCAGCAAGTGGAGGGGCAGGATGGATTCTCTTATGTCCTGAAGGAAGCACAGGGATAATCCTGATCATCCTTCAAAGCATTTCAGGATAAGGAAAGGCCAGGTGGGGTCAGTACAGATGGGAGGTCAGTGCATAACCCACAAAGAAGTTATGAAACAAAAAAGAAGAAAATCAAAGAACAAGGAGAGGCTGTTCCAGCCACAGTGTTTCCTCTCCCCGCTGGTGTCCTCATTCCACCCATGCAGACTCTCCATACTGCCCCTCGCCCTGACAGCCCCAAAGCCCTGCAGTGCGCTCTGCTGGCAGCCCCTGTGGGCTCTCTCCTGCTGCTCCTCCTCCCATGAGCTGCTGTCACACACAATGGCTGCATCCCCACAGGCTCTGAGTCCAGGTCAAACCCAGCCACCACCTGAGGCCTAGCGCAGCTCCGCTTCCTCTGTGACTTGGGCCACTCTGACCTCTACCATCACGAAGCCCTCTCATGCCCTCCTACATGCACACTGTGAGCTCTGATGCTTTCATGCACGTTAGTCCTGCCCACTTCCTGCCCCAGGAGAAAACCACTAACACAGGGCCCACATGCAGGGAGCACTCAATAAATATCTGAACAAGCTCAGATGCCCCATCTTTTGCTGTTGGTATCTTGCTCTCAAGCCCTCTTTGTCTTTAATCATGGACACAGTGTAGGTGTTTGGGGGTCCTCATGACTGACCTGTCTCCATACAGCCAGAATAATGGCCTCATGATTTCCTGCTCCATTATTCGGCTCCTCTCTTGACACAGGAAAGCAGCTCCTCGTGCCCCGTGGTCCATGCTGGACCCATTTACCCACCTGCCATGAAGTCTCCTTCCTTTGCCAGGAGTACCAGAGCTACGGCAGAACCCCTGACCTGAGCTTTCAGAACTCCCCAGTTCCTCACCTGTGGGTGGAGACAGTCTTACCTGGGCAGACCCTGCAGTCCTGCGGTTCCACGTACTCCCCAAAGCAGTCTATCTGGGCTGGGGTCACATGCCTCCACTCCTCCTCAGGGAAGGCCAGGGCCATATCTTTAAATGGCCCCAACCCCTGCAACAACAGGAGATTGCTATGAATAAAGAAAGAATCCTAGGCCAGAGACAGTGGCTTATGTCTGTAATTCAACTTCCTCCCAACCAGCTTCCTCCCAACAGTTGAACTGGAGTAATCTACTTGTTTGAGCCACTGTGGTTTTGAGCCTCTGTGGCTGGGGCTCAGCTTGCGCCTAACAACCAAGGCACCTCATTTCCACTCTGCAGCAGCCTCCACTCACACCTCATGCTTGACAGAGCCTGGCAGCCGCTATTTACCGTCTCATCAAGAAGAAAGTTCACATTCAGCCAAGCCCTGTCTTAAGAACAAGGCTGTGATAAAATAAATGCATCCTCAATTTCTCACTCACTGCACCATGAAGAACTATTATGGTACAAGGGAGGGTCCAACCAAATTAAAAAGCACTGATGTCATTCCTCATCCCCTCCAAAGTACGTCCTTGGAGAACAGGAAAGGGAAATGATGCTGGCATCCAGCCTTGCCCAAATATGGCTTGAGCAGGGCCAGAGTTGATCCCCTTCTTTTTTCTGCCAAACACCTTTTCCTCTTCAAAGAACTCTTTTAGACTCGCCTCCTTGACGAAGGTGCCCCACTGGAAAGCCCTCACCTCCCTGGTAGCACTCAGCACCCTGTGGAAGAGAGAGCACCCCATCTATGCTTCAGTTACACCATTTGTGGCAGATGAGTAATGTTAACGAGGTAGTGTGGCCTAGTGTGGCCTCTGTGGCCACAGAGACCACCCTGCTCAATGCTCCTGAAGCCCCAACCCTGAGTCAGCCACATTCCTGCTGAGGTTAGGGGACAGGGAAGTTTCCAAAACAGAAAAAGCAGCAGCAGAAGTATCCATAAAGGACAACCACAAAGGGTTACCTCGGGGCCAACCAGCATGGCCTAGATAGCCCTAGGGGGTTTCTATCTGTAACAGTTATTAAGAGTCCATCTGTTGCCGGGTGCGGTGGCTCATGCCTGTAATCCCAACACTTTGGGAGGCCGAGGCGGGTGGATCACGAGGTCAGGAGATCAAGACCATCCTGGCTAACACAGTGAAACCCCATCTCTACTAAAAATACAAAAAATTAGCCAGGCGTGGTGGCGGGCGCCTGTAGTCCCAGCTACTCAGGAGGCTGAGGCAGGAGAATGGCGTGAACCTGGGAGGTGGAACTTGCAGTGAGCCGAGACTGCACCACTGCACTCTAGCCTGAGCAACAGAGCAAGACTCCGTCTCAAAAAAAAATAAATAAATAGTCCATCTGTGGCTCAGGCTCCACACATAAGGTTCAATGCAAATTAACAACTGGGGCTGGTGGTTCAGCAGAGGAAACCACACCATCAGGTCCACCAGGACTAGGAAGGGAGAATGACTCAACTTGGGGGTGGGGAGGGCGCACTGTTGTGCAGAGAAACTCTGGGGAAGGTGAACCTCAATCAAAGCAACACCATGATCTCTGGAAAGGGAGTCAGAGCTCACCTGCGGTCCAGCGGTAAAGAACCCGGCTGCCATCTCTTGGTCTCTGGGATTCATTGTGGGGAGGCCAGGACCTGCCTGCAGAACAGGTAGTGCTGAGCAGGGACAAAAAGCATAAGATCAGAAGGATCAGTGATGTCATGCTGTTAGCTTGTTCAAAGGTGTGCCCCACCAGATGCACACAACCTCAGGAACCAGGAGACTCCAGACAAAATCACTTTTCACTTTGGTACCATGTTTTCCCATGCACAGGGGCCTGGGTGTCCCCTGCCCTGTTCTCAGCTGGGGCCTGGGTGTCTCCAGCCCTGTTCTCAGCTGGCAAGATTGTCCCAGCCCTGTCTCTTTAGGGCTACCCATGCTCCCCAGTCACACTCCGGGAATAACCCCCTTTGAGATTCAGTAGCAAAATAAAGCTACATATTACTTTGGGGGATACAGTTCATCTGCCCACTGAAAAAGTATTCCTGCAAGTCAGCTGAATATTTCCTGGTAGCTTCTAGAAAGGATCTGAGGGAAAGAAAAGAAAAATAATAGGAAAGCTTGATCCCAGATATCCCCTCCAGACACCAGAGGGTAAAGGGAGAAGAAACAGTTTCACTTCATCTATTTCCTAAGGTGGAGGAAGCAGCCAAGAAAATTCACAATTACACCTCATGGGTAACTTAGTTGCTCCATTGCTGGGTTTCTGAAGAGGGTTGGCTGCATAGCAGTTTCCTGTGCCCTGACATCCCCACTATCTGCTCTTACTCACCTTGCTCCTGGAAGGCCCGCGTCTCATCTCCAGGGTCCTGACTGAGCTGCTCCTCGGTACCCGGGTTTGGACCTTGAACTCCTTCCCCAGGGGGCATCCCCCACTCAGGCTTGACCTCCACTGGCCCCAGCTGGATGCCTGGCTCCCAAGCGCCTCTGCAAAGTGCTGTTTCCTCCTGCTCCCCCTGCCCGTGGCATGGAACCTAAGAACAGTTCCCAACACTGATTAGAATGAGGCCTGGGCAAGGCTGTTACGAAGGGAATTGAATTAAAATCTAAAAAGAGAACCAAGAAAAGAACCACTCCAGCTTCAGGGGAGAGGCAGGAAAAATCAGCTGAGCTCTTCCCCAGGACATCAGTGAGGAAGTGAAAAGGAAGCTAAACTCTCTGCATCAGGCCCTGAGCAACTTTTATCTGTCCATGCCATTTGACAAGGATCCCTTCTACCTGCCATCACCAAGCCCAAATATTATCCTGCTGAGGATTTCAGCACAACATACTCACTACTAGAAAAAAAAAAAAAAATTCTTAATTGAAGAAGCTGAAAATAAAAAATGCAAAGCCTAGACCCCGCAGTGAATAGGCTAGTGAGAAACAGTTGCTTTAAAGAGAGCCAGGAAGCCTGGGCAACACGGTGAGACTCCATCTCTACAAAAAACAAAAAAAATTAGCCAGGCAGGGTGGTACATGCCTGTGGTGTCAGCTACTCAGGAGGCTGAGGTGGGAGGATCAACTGAGCCAGGAGCTCAAGGCTGCAGTAAGCTAGGATTGTGCCACTGCACTCCAGCCTGGGCTGTCGCCTGACCCTGTCTTGCCTCAAAAATAATAAATTAAAAAGAGCAAGGAAAATCAGGAGGACTCTCACACCGAGAAAAACACACAAAAACAAGGCCTTTCTGGTCCACTTTTAAGCTCCTGAGTTGGGAGTAGGAAAAAATTATCTTAGGATTCTGAAGACAGGAAGTAAGGGTGACAAGAGTGTGCACGGGAGGCTGAACTACAGAAGGATGGGAGCTTGTGAGCAAGACGGTGTCATCAGTCCTGCTCTCCTTTCCCAGTCGTCCATCAGGGGGCTGTACCACAGAGTGACCGAAATATGGCTGGAACCTCAAGGAAGCACGTGTGGTGCAAGTCACTTGGTGTCATTACAGCAGCACCAGAGAATTGTTACAGGAGCCCTGTGAGCCACAGAGAAACAGCACTGCTACTGACAACCCTTTTCTGGAAAAAGATTCCCCAGGCAGGATTCTCTGCCTTCCCAGAGGCATCTCTGTCCAAAGCAGGGTCAGTTCTATAAGGGACCCCAAAAACAATCACAACTGCCTTCTTTTTGCCTGATGCCCACAAGGGAAATATGGCCAGGCCTCTGCCCTCAGGACCAGAGGCTTCAGGCCCTTCTGCATTAGAGCATCTCCCCTGGAAATGGCTTTTCTTGCTGAAAACTCCACTGCTCTCCAAAAAGGGCCTCAGGGAGTCTGAGGGCAGAGGAGGGAGGTTCCACACCTCATCCACTCCTACTGCTTCCTCAAATCTTTGGATTCTTTAACACTCCCTGCCCACGCCAAGGGCGCCAGACCTGGATCCCCTCCTCACCCACCGCCTTGGCCTCCAGTGCTCTTTCTGTCAGGTCCTCCACTATGGTAGCCAGAGCCTTGCCACTCTCTGGGCCATGTTCCCGGATCCAGGTGTAGAACTCGCGGGGCAGGATAGTGAGGAACTGCTCCAGCACCAGCAGCTCCAGGATCTGCTCCTTGGTGTGCAACTCGGGCCTCAGCCACCGACGACAGAGTTCCTGGAGCTCCCTAAGAGCTTCCTGGGGTCCAGCTGCCTCCTGGTAGCGGAACTGCCGAAACCTTAGCCGAAAAGTCTCTGGACTAGGGTCTTCCCTTCCTCTACCCCATGGCAACTCTTTCTCCAGTTTCACCACAGGAACACCCAACTGCTGCTGAGGAGCTTCCGCCATCTCTGGATGCTCTTTAAGCATCTTCACACTCCCTCCGAGGAGACTGAGAATGACCACATCAATGACCCTTTTGAGAACAAGAGACATGTAGAAGGTCAGCCCATCCCAGTCTGTCTCTACATCAAGGAATATTCCACTGGAGAACACAGTAATTACCTTTTACAAGGCATTTTCAAAAGACTGAACACAGATCCCAAAAGTCAGGTCAATTCAACATAGTAATCATTTGCTAAGCACCTATTAGGTACAGAGACTAAATAGAAAATGTCTAAGATTTTGCTTATACCCACAAACAACTTAGGATCTCACTGAAGAATAACACTATAATCAGAGAAAAATATATAATGGGTTATAACTGGGTTAGTCGCCGGGGCCTACTCTTCCAATACTAAAGGAAACATACATGCAACACACAAACACACACGTATACACACACAACAGGTAGGCAGAAACAACAAACAAAATAGAGAACAAGACACACTGGGAGCTTGCCCTCTTGAAACTCATATGCTGGTACAGCAGACAGAAAAAGTCAAATGGAAGCAACTTTTTTAAAAACTGCAAGTGGGGACAAGTTCTAGAAAGAAAATAAGTAGAGTGCTCTGTTAACAGGGGGCAAATGACTTGAAAAAGGCTTTTCTAAAGACATGACACTGGGCTCACTTAAGGATGAGAATGAGTCAGTTATTCTAAGAGCATTCCAGGCAAAAGCCCTGAGGCTAAGAAATTACGTAAGGTGTCCAAGAACAAGCCATATTTCAGTGTGGCTTCAGCAGAGGGAGGGGCAGAGCTGCAACAGAAGAGGTGGCAGAGGCAGACAGAAACCACATCACCCAGAGCCTGCGCCACAGTAAGAATTATGAACTTTATTCATATTTCTTACTTTAGCGAGGAACTACATGTTTTATAAAAGTCATTCTGCCTGTGTGTTGACAGGGAATAGGTTAGAGGTGGCAAGAGGGAAATGGCACTTACAGTGATTCAAGCAGGAGATGATAGGGGTTTACATCAGGGTGGTGGCAAAGAGTCAGACAAAATCAAGACGTATTTTGGAGATTAAAACCAACAAACTTGCTGACGGCTTAGATGTGATGGTGCACTCAACCTGAAAAAGACAATGGAGCAACATATATACCATATTATAAATGATCAAAAGATTTCTAACTTGTACAGGTTTTACTATTTAGAAAGCATGTGAACACATACTTCATTTAATACTTAAAACACTTCTGTAGGGTGCGTACTACTCCTCCTACTTTTCAGAAGGAAAAAAAAAAAGAGACTAGATGATAACTACCTCCCAAAATACATGGTATAGATTGAAACAAAAAAAAACATGCGAAGTCAAAAAGAGAGAAAACTAATCAAAGTCCAAGTATTCAAGGAAAACAAGAGGCTTGAAGTAGACTGCAGCATGAGTCCTATTTACTTCCAAGTGGATTAGGTGGAAGACCTAGGCTGGGAAGACAGACTTGGAAGTCCAAAGCATCAGGGGAAGGGGATCCTGCTTGTCAGAAAACGGAAAGATCACCTGACTGGAGCAGACAACGGGCAGCTGGCAGGAGACACACCCCAAAGCATCTGCTAAATATTCTGTTGGGAGTTTGTGTATTTATCTACCCCCACTTAAACCAATTTTATATTTTCAGTCTATTCATTGACTCTGCAACATTAAGATTTCTCTTTCATTCCTTTCTGGCTATTGCATTGGTTCACTCCACTAGTGCATTTCATGCACTATAGTGCAAATGTTTACCCATGTGTCTCCCTCTAACAGACACCCTGGAGGCAAGAAAGATCCTCATTCATCTTTTATCTCTGCCATATGACAAACAGAAGGTGCCCCATTGCTATTCTTTATCTCCCCCCACCCATTGTTACTCTTTTGTTTCTTTTTGAGACAGGGTCTCAGGGTTTTGTCACCCCAGCTGGTGAGCAGTGGTGCGATCACTGCAGCCTTTGCCTCCTGGGATGAGGCGATCCTCCCACCTCAGCCTCCAGAGTAGCTGGAACTACTGGCAAGTACCACCATGACCAGCTAATTTTTTTTATTTTTGTAGAGACAGTGTCTTCCTACGTTTCCCAGGCTGGAGTGCAGTGGCATGAATGTAAGTCACTGCAGCCTTGAACTCCTAGGCTCAGGAGATTATCCTGCCTCAGCCTCCTGAGTAGCTGGGACCACAGGCGCGTGCCACCATGCCAGGCTACTTTTTAATTTTTGTAGAGACAGGATCTTGCTACGTTGACCAGGCTGGCCCATCACTATTCTTTCAATAAGTGTCCTACGTGATTACTTTGACTTTGCAGAGAGTTCTGCTTTGGTTCAAGATCTCTTCGGGTTCGCAGCCAGCCCTGCACTAAGCCAAGCCTGGCAGAACGGGTTCAGCCTCGCTCCTACCTGAGCCTACAACGCGGCGGCCCCTCAGAGTCCGGCCCCTCAGAGTCCAGACCCGCAGGGCCTCGGGGCCGCGGAATGCAGCTACGGAGAGACTTGCCGCCCCCAGCCGGGGCTGAGCGAAGGGAGACGGGCTCTAGTGCAACCCCGCTGCCGCCGAGCCCCGTAGCGGCACCAAAACCCGTGAACGCGGCCGTTTACCACCTCGCCCGCCACCCGCTGCGGCCCTGAAGATGCTCTCACCCGCCAGGGTCGCCAGTGCCCTCCGCGGACCGGAAGTGAACCGCGGACGCTGTCAGACAGGTGCGTAAGGAAAGACTCGCTTCCGTGTCCTCTCTAGGATGCTCGGAGGTCTCGGCGGATGCGCCTCGATGGTCGCTGATCCCAGCCTGCTGTTACGAGCCCGGCGAGGCGAGACCACCAGGGCTTCTCTAAGACTGACTGCTCAGCTCGAGGCGCTCTGTCGCCAGGCCCGTTTCTACCTCCGTGCCTTTGCACCTGCTTGCCCTCCGTGAAGAGGACTCGGTGCATCGCCAGATACACTACTGGACACAGCACCTGCCCCAAGGGGCTTTAGAGTCCAGTCGGTCTGTGCGTGACTATTCCGGCCGCCAGGGCCTTGCGCCGGGCGTAGGAGCAGAGGAGATAGAGGGCGCACTGGGTCTTATGGGGCACACATAAGAGGTGCCTGACCCCGAGTTGTGTGTGTGTGTGTGTGTGTGTGTGTAGTCAGGGAAGGCTTCCTGGAGGAACCAGCATCGGAGCTGTTTTTTGTGGGGGTTTTTTGTCTGTTTTTGTTTTTGTTTTTTGAGAGAGAGAGAAGTCTCGTTCTGTCTGCTAGGATGGAGCGCAGTGGTGAGATCACAGCTCACTGCAACCTCGAAACCCTGAGTTCAAGCATTCCTCACACCTCAGTCTCCTGGGACTTTTTTTCAATTTTTTGCAGAGAAGGGGTCTCTCTATGTTGCCCAGTCTGGTCTCCAACTTCTGGACTAAAACGATCTTCCCCCCTTGGCCTCCCAAAGTGCTGGGATTGCAGGCGTGAGCCACCGCACCCAGCCTGAAGGCAGTCTGCCTCAACTGGATGGCCCAGTGTTCCTCCAGAATCCACTCAGGAAACAGGAAACCCTCTTGTCTGACTCTTCTCCAGCACTTTGCAAAGTGTCTGATACAGTATTTGCTAAAAATATATACTTACAGGATAAATGAACTTCTAGAATATAACATAGGTGTTAGACCATCTCACTTTATCCTCCATGTCTCTGTCCCACTTTCATATTTTTCTTGTCTGCCCATATTTGACTTGGGTTTATTTCTTCGCCTTTTTATTAATAACCCACTTTTCAGCTGTTTCTAATATGCTACAAAATCTACAGTTTTTGTTTGTTTGTTTGTTTTAGAGACAAGGTCTTGCTCTGTCACCTAGGCTGGAGTACAGCGGTGCTATCATAGCTCACTACAGCTTTCAACTCCTGGGTTCAAGCAATCCTCCCACCTCAGCTTTGCAAATAGCTGGAACTACAGGCATGAGCCACCACACCCAGCTAATCTTTAAAAAATGTTTTGTAAGGACGGAGTCTCACTATGTTGCCCAGGCTAGTCTTAAACTCCTGAGCTCAAGCAATCCTCCCCACTTGGCCGCCCATATTTTTGTTTTAATTAATATATTTTTTCATTTCTAGAATTTCTATTGGATTTTTTCCAAATATTCTAGATCGATCTTTTAAAAGAAGAATTTACTATATGTTTAGGCTTTTCTTTATACATAGTAAATAGAGTTGAGCCTGATAATTCTGAGATGTGAAGTCCCCTGAGATCTCTTTCTGTTATCTGCTATTTCCACTGTTTTTGATGGTGCCACTTCCCCAGGAGTACCCGACAGCATCCATTTCCCATATCTCATCATCTCTGCCATTATCCAGCTTTAATCGTTGCCAATTGACAGGTGAAGTAAATGTTACCTCATTTTTTAATTTGCATGTTCTTCATTATGAGTGAGGTCAGTCATTATTCCTACTTTTCATTAACTTCTTGCCTTCCCTTTTCTGTGAACTGACTTTTGTTTGTGTTTCTATTAAGCTGTTTATCTCTTATTGATTTATGAGTTCTGGGGACATTATATAATGTCCCTAGAGCATTGAATACTGTCCCCAGGACATTAACTATGTCTCCAGTACATTAAATAACGTCCCCAGAACATTAATTGGGAGCATTCCTCAAACATATCTTCCTCGAACATACCATGGTACCTGGTTTCCTTGTGTGACAGGCTGCTCATTTTCCTTGGAAACGTTTTTGTGAAACTTGAGTTCCAGGATAAAGTGAATTTATCTAGAGAAGGTTGATATTTTTTTCTTCCATGTAAATTTTTTTCTTGTCAGCATCACCAGTCCAGGGTCATTGTAAACCAAATTTATAAATTGAGGATTTTTGAACCATGCTATAATAGTAATATGAATTTGGGCTGCAAATACTGAGGGGTGATTTGTGGTTGCAACTTCTCAACCACAAATCTTTGTGGTTTTGTGGTTGTTCAGCTTGGCACTAAGACAAATTGCCTTGCTGGCGCCTGGTGGTAGGGGTACGGGATAGGTGACTTATCTCTCACACTTACGTTGATAAGCCAGCCCTTGTCTATGACCATACCACCCTGAACGCACCCAGTCTCTTCTGATAATCCAGCCTTTTGCAGTCCTTGGTTTATGGAGGGAAAGCTCTCCTATCAGATGCCCTTCCTTGAGTAAACTTTACGCATAGTTTTAAAAAATCAAATCTCTGCAAGACGATTTCTCTAGGTATTATTCTTTACTTTGATGTTATCTTATAATGCATTACTATTTTGTTATCTCTCTGATACCTTTAGATTTTATGTATTTTATCATTTCTGTTGTTTTTGGCTGAAGAATCAGCCCAACTATTTAGTCTGCCATGTTATCAGATGCAGGCTTTCTCCAGGCTTCTTTGTTTATATGTTTTTATTTCTTCCAAATAGGACACTTAAAATTACATTTTTAATGCCTGTATAATATTCCATCCTCTGAATATACTATACTTTTAAAAAGTATTTCAACATGGGGAAAATAATCTAGAATATATTCTTTTATTTTTGCTATTGTAAGTAACCTGGAACAAGCATTCTTGTATATAAATACTTGACCTCACCCCTGGTTATTTCCTTAGAATAAATTCCTAAAATTCAACTCCTGGGCCACCAGGTATGAATATTTTTAAACCTATTAATGCATGCTACTATAAAATGCTTTCCAGAAAGTTCATGCCAATTTACATTCCCATCAAATTTATATGAGAGTGCTCAACTCACCAAAATTGGCTAAGACTGGTTTCTAATCTTTGTGGATTTGATTTTCATTTAATTTTTTTATTTGACCAGTTTTATAGGCCTTTAGTAAAAATTCTTTCCAAGTTCTGGCAATAAATCCATCATCAATCCTAGCTTTCACTGGTGGCATGAATATCCATTGTTTGTTTGTTTGAGACAGAGTCTCGCTCTGTCACCAGGCTAGAGTGCAGTGGCGTGATCTCGGCTCACTGCAACCTCTGCCTCCTGGGTTCAAGCGATTCTCCTGCCTCAGCCTCCCAAGTAGCTGAGACTACAGGTGCATGCCACCATGCCCAGCTAATTTTTGTATTTTTAGTAGAGATGGCATTTCACCATGTTGGCCAAGATGGTCTCGATCTCTTGACCTCATGATCCGCCCGCCTCAGCCTCCCAAAGTGCTGGGATTACAGGCGTGAGCCACTGCGCCCGGCTGAATTTCCATTCTTTTCTGGTTATTTATAGGAATTTGGGTGAGAAGTTGGGGGAGGTGAGTCATGGACTACTGGCCTATTCTAATTCTAAGCTGAAATAACTAAAACAGGCTGATTCTTAAATCTTTCCCTCTACAGGCCCCAATGCACTTTCCATGTCTTCACCCCTCCCCAACACACATCCCACCATGTTTGTTCTCTATTGCATTCATAGCCATTCCCCCTCAGGGTGGGTCCTTCTCAGGCATCTGAGGGTTGATATTTGCTAATGATTTGAAATTTGCTACCACTGGAACCCCTATATGTTCTCTAATCTGCCCTACTGTGCCCACCAAGCCAGTCCCCCATCTGTGGCTTCCCAAACTGGTTCTGCTGGATTGGGGTGGTTTGGGCCACAGATATATAAGTTGGAGTTTGTAGATGTTCTCTATTCCTAGTTTCACTGACAATTTCAGTTCCTATGGTTTCTTTTTTAAGATGGAAAAGTGAGACAATTTGGAGCTAGGCTGTTACCATATCCCCATAAGAAACTCCCAAGATACCTTTTGGGGAGAAATGTAATAAGAAATTCCAGGCCGGGCGTGGTGGCTCACACCTGTAATCCCAGCACTTTGGGAGGCTGAGGCGGGTGGATCATGAGGTCAAGAGATCGAGACCATCCTGGCCAACGTGGTGAAACCCTGTCTCTACTAAAAATACAAAAATTAGCTGGGCATGGTGGCATGCACCTGTAATCCCAGCTACTCGGGAAGCTGAGGCAGGAGAATTGCTTGAACCAGGGAGGTGGAAGTTGCAGTGAGTCGAGATCGTGCCACTGCACTCCAGCCTGGTGACAGAGTGAGACTCTGTCTCCAAAAAAAAAAAAGAAAAAGAAAAAGAAAAGAAAAGAAAAAAAGAAATTCCAAAAAAATTAACTAAAGCACCTAGTGACTGTTGGTTGTTCAAGTGTGTATGTCTTAGTTCCTCTGCTTGGGTGTTTGCCTCTAGGAACAGGGACAAATTCTGAAATCTCTTTGTACTCCAAGGTGCACCACATGAGTTCACCTTCAATGAATGCTATTTAATCACTATGGAGTCCACGTGACTCTAGCCATGTCCATGGCATCTTCTCTCCCAAAAGACATCCACAGCTCCCTGCACTTGCTTTAGAAGTTGCACTGCTTAAGTGCTAAGAGCTTTTTCTGCACATCTGTTTTTTGGAGAGAGAAGTGGGAAGCCATTGATAGGTGGTATCTTTGAGATGAAGGATGGAGATTCATATGGTTTGGCTTTGTCCCCATCCAGATCTCATCTTGAATTTGTAGCTCTCATAATTCCCACGTGTTGTGGGAGGGACCCAGTAGGATATAATTGGATCATGGGGGTGGTTCCCCCCTATTGTTCTTGTGGTAGTGAATCAGTCTCACGAGATCTGATGGTTTTATACGAGGTTTCCCTTTTTGCTTGGTTCTTATTATCTCTTGCCTGCCACCATGTAAGACATGCCTTTTGCCTTCCGCCATGATTGTGAGCACCCCCGCACTCTGAGCCATGTGGTACTGTGAATCAATTAAACCTCTTTTTCTTGATAAATTACCCAGTCTCGGATAGGTCTTCAGCAGCAGCATGAAAACAGAATAATACAGAGATGAAGCCAGTGGAGGGCTTGGATTGCTGTTCTAGCTGCCCCACTGCCCCAAGCATGTGTTCTTCCCAGCTACACCCATTCTTGCTGGGAGGCTAAGTGCTCCCCATGATGTAAGCACCATGGGGCTGTGAATGGAGCACACTGGAGGAGCACTCAGCAGGCCTCTGGCTATAGGAAAATGATGGAATGCCAGATATTTTGATTGGCTAATGTGCAGTCCTAATTGTGGAAAAGGAGTCAGGTTGGTGGGAGGAGGGGAAAGCAAAAAGAAGCAGATAAGCTACAAGTCTGCCTTTCTTCATGGTCCAAGACACGAACCCTCCTGTGCAAATAACTCACAATCTTCCTGTGCCCAAACTATCACCAGACACCTGCAAGTTAGCTCACTGCAACGTTGGCATTATCAGTACTGCACAAAGCCCTCTTCAGCATACAGCATAAACAGTATGCCATCAAATCTCCAGAAAGTCTTTGTTTCCTTACAATCAGCTCCTTTTCTGCTGGTTCTGCCTGTTGCTGCCCAGGCTGGAGTGCAATGGCGCAATCTTGGCTCACCGCAGCCTCCATCTCCTGGGTTCAAGCGATTCTCCTGCCTCAGCCTCCCAAGTTGCTGGGATTACAGGCATGCACCACCACGCCCAGCTAATTTTGTATTTTTAATAGAGACAGGGTTTCTCCATGTTGATCAGGCTGGTCTTAAACTCCTGACCTCAGGTGATCTGCCCGCCTCAGCTCCCAAAGTGCTGGGATTATAGGCATGAGCCACCGTGCCCAGCCTGGCAACGTACTTTTATACTTCCTTTAATAAATCTGCCTTTCTTTATCTACTACCGTCTTAGTAAATTCTTTTACCCCTGTACCACCAGCCCAAATAGTTGTCATTCTCCTGAGTATATTCTGTATTCTGTACGGTTTCTGTTTTGCAAAATCCCATTTCACTTGGTTATCTTGTAATATTCCTCCCTCCCCTCCTGCCCTGCAGGCTTTGTTTTTGAGGTATGGATGAACAAAGTAGCCCTTCTTTTTATTGAAAATCCCTGCAAAAATGTCACTCAGGAAGCTCAGAAGAGTTGAAAGGACTTTTAGCAAATTTCACATACAAGCAAGATAGAATTGCTGTGAGTATGGGGAGGTGGAGAGTTGATCTGACATGCAAGAAGCTCCTCAAAGGCACAGATGCTGGCAGAGAAGGTGGGGAGGGCTACAAACAGCTACATGTGTGCACTCACATGGCTTGAAGAAGGGTAGAGAAGCCGTGTCTTGGACTAGATGACTGTTTCTCCCGTCAACTGTGTCTCCTTTTGTACTGAGCTCAGTTCTCCTCCCAAACTCTCCAGATTGTCCAGGTACAGGCTCCCGTGGTCCTCCTTCATCCTCTGGGAAGTGGACAACAAGTGCCAGCAAGGGCAGGCCATTTCTTGAGTAAGGCAGATGGTACCTAGGGAACAGCCAAGGTTTGGGTTAGGTCAGAGAGAGTCCAGAGCTCCACGCCCTGGAGGTCAGGTCCCTCTAGCTCCAGACCCACCCTCCATCATTCTGCACCCCTGCCACCCAGTCTAGGGTATTACAGAGAGAGATTACAGACAGGATGCATCAAAGGACAAGAAATACAAATACATGTATAAAATCACAGACCCATGGTCAGCACCTAGAAGGACATCTCAGCAATCATGTAGTCCCTTAATGGGTGGAAAAAAAAAAAAAAAAAAAAAACACTAGGGTTTAGAGAAAGGAAGTTCCAACACAAAACCCAGGCCCAACTCAAGACCTTCAGTGAAGTAAAAGATAGACAACTGACATGAATACATGAATAAGAACAAATGAGGGATGGACGTGGTAGTTCACGCCTATAATTCCAGTGCTTTGGGAAGCCAAGGCAGGAGGGTCTTTTGAGCCCAGGAGTTCGAGACTCATCATGGGCAACATAGCAAGACCTTGTGTCTACAAAAAAAAAATAAAATTAGCGAGGCATGATAGCATGAGCCTGAAGCCCCAGCTACTTGGGAGGCTGAGGCAGGAGGATCACTTGAGCCCGGGAGGTCAAGGGTGCAGTGAGGTATGATCACACCACTGCCCTCCAGCCTGGGCGACAGAGCAAGACCTTGTCCCTTTAAAAAAAAGAACAAATGGGCCAGGCGTGGTGGCTCAGCCTGTAATCCCAGCACTTTGGGAGGCCGAGGTGGGCGGATCATGAGGTCAGGAGATCGAGACCATCCTGGATAACACAGTGAAACCCTGTCTCTACTAAAAATACAAAAAATGAGGCGGGCGTGGTGGCGGGCGCCTGTAGTCCCAGCTACTCAGGAGGCTGAGGCAGGAGAATGGCAGGAACCCCAGAGGCGGAGCTTACAGTGAGCTGAGATTGCACCACTACACTCCAGCCTGAGCGACAGAACAAATGGCCAGGCGCGGTGGCTCATGCCTGTAATCTGAGCACTTCGGGAGGCTGAGGCGGGCAGATCACAAGGTCAGGAGTTCGAGACCAGCCTGGCCAACACGGTGAAACCCCTGTCTCTACTAAAAATATAAAAATTTGGCCGGGCGCGGTGGCTCAAGCCTGTAATCCCAGCACTTTGGGAGGCCGAGATGGGCGGATCACAAGGTCAGGAGATCGAGACCATCCTGGCTAACACGTTGAAACCCCGTCTCTACTAAAAAAAAAAAATACAAAAAACTAGCCAGGCGACGTGGTGGGCGCCTGTAGTCCCAGCTACTCTGGAGGCTGAGCCAGGAGAATGGCGTAAGCCCGGGAGGCGGAGCTTGCAGTGAGCTGAGATCCGGCCACTGCACTCCAGCCGGGGCGACAGAGCCAGACTCCATCTCAAAAAAAAAAAAAAATATATATATATATATATATAAAATTAGCCGGGCATGGTGATGTGCGCCTGTAGTCCCAGCTGCTCGGGAGGCTGAGGCAGAATTGCTTGAACCCAGGAGGCGGAGGTTGCAGTGACCCGAGATCACACCACTGCACTCCAGCCTGGGTGACAGAGCAAGATTCCGTCTCAGGAAAAAAAAAAAAAAGAATAAATGGAGATATCCTGAGTGAATGATCAATGCTGTGTTAAGATGAAGACTAAGATAAAAGACAACTTATATTTTCAGCATTATAGCAGACTACTCTCCCACTAAAAGCCACAAAAATTTTAAATAAATTGTGAGGGAATTTCAAAGAGTTCATGGAAATCATGAAAAAATGGAATTAAAAGGTTAAAATATAAAATATTGTAACTCTATTTGGTGATGGGGAAAATAAGAAATAAAAAAACAAAAATAAATATGTGGGGTTTGTTGTTGTTGTTGTTGTTGTTGTTGTTGCTTTTTGTTCTGTTTTGTTTTTTGAGATGGAGTCCCGCTGTTGCCCAGGCTGGAGTGCAGTGGTGAGATCTCCGCTCACCACAACCTCCACCTCCTGGGTTCAAGCAATTCACCTGCTTCAGCCTACTGAGTAGCTGGGATTACAGGCACGCGCCACCATGTCCAGCTAATTTTTGTATTTTTAGTAGAAATGGGGTTTCCCCATGTTGGCCAGGCTGGTCTTGAACTCCTAACCTCAGGTGGTCCACCTGCCTCAGCCTCCCAAAGTGCTGGGATTACAGGCGTGAGCCAGCGCACCTGGCCATATATACATATATATATGTATTTATACATATATATGTGTATGTATGTATATATACACACATACATATATATGTGTGTGTATATACATATGTGTGTGTGTGTGTACATATATATATTTTTTTAAACTAGCTGGCCATGGTAGCGCATGCCTGTAGTTTCAGTGATTCAAAAGGCTGAGGCAAGAGGATCGCTCGAGCCCAGGAGTTGGAGGCTGCAGTTGTACCACTGCACTCCAACTTGGGCAACAAAGCAAGACCCTGTCTCTTAAAAAAAAAAAAAAAGGTAGAGACAGGAATAGATAGCCGAAGCAACCAGCATGGTGGAAGGGAGACTATAAAAATTTGAAAGAGTTTACTTCTAAGTCAAGAAGGATGAGAACGAGAAGGCCAAGTATGGGGTTGAAGCTCCAGAGCAGTGCTGTCCAGTAGAACGTTCTGCAGAGAAGGAAATTTCTCTGTCTGCACTGTCCAATATGACAGTGTCCAATAGCCACTGGACATATGTGGTTATTGAACACTGGTGATGTGGCTAGTATGGCTGAGGAACTGAATTCGTCACTTTATATTTTATTTTAGAGATGGAGTCTTGCTTTGTCACCCAGGCTAGAGTGCAGCAGTGTGATCTCGGCTCACTGCAACCTCTGCCTCCTGGGTTCAAGCAATTCTCCTGCCTCAGCCTCCCAAGTAGCTGGGATTGCAGGCATGTGCCACCACGCCCAGCTAATTTTTATATTTCTAGTAGAGACAGGGTTTCACCATGTTGGCCAGGCTGGTCTCAAACTCCTGGCCTCAAGTGATCCACCCATCTCGGCCTCCTGAAGTGCTGGGATTACAGGTGTGAGCCACCACACCCAGCTAATAACTATTTTAATTAATGAAAGTTAAATAGCCACGTCTAGCAGGTGGCTGCAGTTTGGAGCAGTGCAACTCTAGAGAATCCAAAGGGAAGGCCTCCACAAGACAGGTTCCTAAATCCAGACCGAGGACAAGAAGCAGGGCACTGTTCCCTGGACACTCACCAGCCACTATGAACAGAAAGATGCCAAAGCCCAGCACGTAGTAAGGCCATAGCACGGAGAACTGCAGGCGGCTGAGCTTCATCCGCAGAGCCTGGATCTCCAAGGCATGCAGCACCAAAGCCAGGAAGGCACAGGCCCCTGCAGGGTCACAGGGAGGCACTCTCACTCTCCTCCCATGCTGCCCACCTTCCCTCTAAACTTCACCCCTGTGGCTCCTGCCTGGAGGCTCCTTCATCCTTGCCCCCTCTCTGAAAAAAAAAAAAAACTCCCACTCAGATGCCTGTCCCTCCCTCCTTTCTGACTCATCTTCAAACCTATGTGCTTCAACTTGCAGGGAACCATCATCAGAACTCCCTTTCCTAGCACCCTCTGCGTCTGCCCTTAGCTCACTTCAGGTTGCACCCTCTGGGTGCAACACTTTGGATTAAATGCAACCCCATTTTCCCACTGCATGTGCTCGACCTCCACCATTTGCCTGGGAGCCTCTCAGGGTGGAGCCTGGGTCACCCTTTATAAATGTCAAAAGGGGCCGGGTGCAGTGGCTCATGCCTGTAATCTCAGCAATTGGGAGGCTGAGGCAGGAGTACCACTTGACACCAGGGGTTCAAGGCCAGTCTGGGCAACATAGCGAGATCCACATCTCTACAAAAAAAAAAAAATGTTTAAGTTAGCCAGGCATGGTGGCACATGCCTGGAGTCCCATCTGCTTGGGAGGCTGAGGTGGGAGGATCACTTTAGCCCAGGAGGTTGAGGCTGCAGTGAGCTGTGATCACACCACTGCACTCCAGCCTGGGCAACAGAGTGAGACCTTGTCCCTAAAAAGAAAAATTATGCCTCTTTTGACATCACAGAGACTGAGCAACCCTCTTTCTCTGGACTCCTCCCCAGGCACTAGCAAAGGTCAGGGATCACCTAGCTATTCCACACCTGTGAAGAAGCTGACGAAGGCTAACACAAAGTTTTGCTTCCAGGTCCTCGGGAAGAACTTGGATGCAAAGGGCACCATGATGAAGGTGGTGAGGAAAGCCAGGAAAACTGCAGACAGCAGGAAAACCCGGCCGAGGAGGATGTAAACTGCAGGGGAGGGAAAAGTGGGGCTGAAGCTGGGAACCCTGACCCGAAAAGCACAGAGTCCCGCAGAGCCTGGGCAGGGCTGGCCCCCGGAGCCTCCACCACCCTTGGATCCCAAAGCATGGCCTTGGGACCAAGGTTGTGACCATGCCACTTTGGCCCCAAGAATGCTCTGGTCCCACAATTTGATTCCCAATGACATAGAAATATATGAAAAAAATTAAATTGACAATGTCAGACACTGAAATCACCAGTTCTTAATAATGTTTTTTCTTTTTTTGCAACAGGGTCTCACTCTATCATCCCGGCTGGAGTGTGGTGGTGCGATCTCAACTCACTGTAACTTCGACCTCACAGTTTGAAGTGCATGTCTATGGTCCCAGCTACTCTGCAGGCTGACCAAACAATCCTCCTGCTTCAGCCTCCAGAGTAGCCGGGACCATAGACATGCACCACCACACCTGGCTAATTTTTTATTTTTGTTTTGTTGAAACAGGGTCTTGGTCTGTCGCCCAAGCTAGAGTGCAGTGGCACCATCATAGGTCACTGCAGCCTCAACCTCCTGGGCTCCAGCGATCCTCCCATCTTGGCCTCTCAAAGTGCTGGGATGACAGGCGTGAGCCACCGTGCCTGGGCTTAACAAATGTTTTTTTGTTTTGTTTTGTTTTGTTTTGTTTTTTTGAGACAGAGTCTCGCTCTGTCGCCCAGGCTGGCGTGCAGTGGCTGGATCTCGGCTCACTGCAAGCTCCACCTCCCGTGTTTATGCCATTCTCCTGCCTCAGCCTCCCGAGTAGCTGGGACTACAGGCACCTGCCACCTCGCCCGGCTAGTTTTTTTGTATTTTTTAGTACAGACGGGGTTTCACCATGTTAGCCAGGATGGTCTCGATCTCCTGACCTCGTGATCCGCCCGTCTCAGCCTCCCAAAGTGCTGTGATTACAGGCTTGAGCCACGGCGCCCGGCCAACAAATGTTATTTTGTGAATTTGGTTGTACCAAATCATGTATCATCCACTAGGGGAAAATGGTCGTTTTAAAAAGCAACACAAAATCAAACTCTTGTGATAAAATTTGTTGCATGTGCAAATGTGAAGAATCACACCTGTATTGGTTACCCTGAAATAATTCACCTGTGGAAAATCAGAACTTTGTGAGGTCAAAATGTTCTGAACTCCGAAGGAATCCCCACACCCCTATTTAATTTTCCTAGTTAATAGGAGTGAGACTGGGTGCAATGGTTCACACCTATAATCTCAACACTTTGGGAGGCTGACGTGGGAGGATTGCCTGAGGCCAGGAGTTGGAGACCAGCCTGGGCCACATAATAAGACCCCATCTCTACAAGAAATTTTAAAAAGTTTGGCATGGTGGGGCACACCTGTAGTCCCAGCTACTTGGGAGGCTGAGGCAGGATGATCACTTGAGCTGAGGAGGTGGAGGCTGCAGTGAGCTATGATCACACCAGCCTGAGTGACAGAGCAAGATCTTGTTTTTACAAAACCTAAAATTAAAAAATTAGCTGGGAGTTGTGGTGCGCACCTGTAGTCCTAACTACTCAGGAGGCTAAGGTAGGAGGATCGCTTGAACTCAAGAGTTGGAGGCTCCAGTAAGCTATGATCGCGCCAGCCTGGGTGACAGAGCGAGATCCTGTTTTTCACAAAACATAAAATTTAAAAATTAGCTGGGAGCTATGGTGAGCACATGTAGTCCCAACTACTCATGAGGCTGAGGCAGGAGGATCAGGAGTTGGAGGCTGCAGTGAGCCATGATCATGCCACTGCACTTCAGCCTGGGCAACAGAGTGAGGCCCCATCTCCAAAAGCAACAACAGGCCGGGCGCGGTGGCTCATGCCTGTAATCCCAGCACTTTGGGAGGCCGAGGCGGGCGGATCATGAGGTCAGGAGATCAAGACCATGCTGGCTAACACGGTGAAACCCCGTCTCTACTAACAATACAAAAAAAATTAGCCGGGCATGGTGACGGGTGCCTGTAGTCCCAGCTACTTGGGAGGCTGAGGCAGGAGAATGGCATGAACCCGGGAGGCGGAGCTTGCAGTGAGCGGAGACCGGGCCACTGCACTCCAGCTTGGGCGACAGAGCAAGACTCTGTCTCAAAAAAAAAAAAAAAAAAAGAGCGACAACAACAACCAGAGTAGTGAAACAGACCAAAATTAGCAGAGCCAGAGTCTGGTAACAGGGTGATTTGTTCTCTGACTGCTGGCATGATGCAGACCCATGTGAAAATGAGTTTGCATACCCTCCTGAGCTGGCAGAGGTGGGCAGCTGGCAGTGGGACAAGGAGTCAAAGTTGCTGTTGAAGTCCCAGATATCCCAGAGTCTACCCTTGGGTTAACCAAGCCTGGTTAATTTTTTGTATGTGTTTTTTTGTTTGTTGATTGGTTGGGTTTGTTTTGTTTTGTTTTGTTTTTTTGAGACAGGGCCTCACTCTCACTCCCAGGCTGGAATTCTGTGGCGCGATCACAGCTCACTGCAGCCTTGAGCTCCTGGGCTCAAGTGGGAGCCCTCCAACCTCAGCTTTTTGAGTAGCTGGGACTACAGGCACATGCCACCATGCTCAGCTAATTTTTTCATTTTTGTAGCAACAGGGTTTGGCTATGTTGCCCAGGCTGGTCTCAAGCAGTCCTCTCGCTTCGGCCTCCCAAAGTGCTGGGATTACAGGCACAAGCCACTGCATCCAGCCCTGAGCTAATTAGATTTTGTCCTCTCTGCTCCCATTCTGTTCTTTCACCCCTCACCTCTGTCCCGACACTGGCCCCGTCCCCCTCTCTCCCCTCCCCACCTCCATCCCTCCTTACTGGATAAGGGTCGAGGCTTCCAGCATTTGACATGGAAGCAGTTCTCAAATAGGCCACTGAAAAAGACTTCGTGGGACTCCTCGTTCGTCAGTCGCACCCAGAAGGGAAAGATGGAGACCACCAGGATAAGCAGGTAGCCTAGGGAGGTTAAGGCTGGGACTATGGCCCAGGAGAATCCCTTCATGTCCTTGTCCTCTAACATCAGCATCACCTGTGTAAGAGAAAAGTGATCACGGAGGTGGGACACCGACCCAAATTCTCCTGCAGCACAGAGGGAAGGAGATGACGGCTGGGGAAGTGTCAGTGCTGTGTATGGCCCATATGTGAAGCTCAGTAAATGATGATTTCTTTGCTTAACTTTACAGCCTACACACCTCTGCAGCAGACCAAAAAAAAAAAAAATTGCATAAAACGTTTCTGTCGCTAAGTCACTAGGTGATCTTGGGCATGTCAGGTTCCCTCTCTGAGCTCCAATTTCTTCCTCTGGTAAAGTGAGGAGGTTGACCTGGGCCATTCACAAGGCCTCTTCAGCTTCAAAGTTCTCAACTTGCAGCTGTGTGCGGCGGATCACACCTGCAATCCCACCACTTTGGGAGGCGGAGACAGGTGGATGGCTTGAGTCCAGGAGTTTAAGAACAGCCTGGGCAACATGGCGAAACCCTGTCTCTACCAAAAATTAGCCAGGCATGGTGGTGCATGCCTGTAGTCCCAGCTACTCAGGAGACTGAGGTGAGAGGATCGCCTAAGCCCAGAAGGTCAAGGCTGCAGTGAACCATGATCACACCACTGCCCTCCAGCCTGTGTGACAGAGCAAGACCCTGTCTCAAAAAAAAAAAAAAAATTAACTTAAATAATTTAAGAAATTTTTAAAAACTGAAGTTCTAAGCTTTCTTTTTATTTATTTATTTTATTTTATTTTATTTTATTTTATTTTATTTTTTTGAGACAGAGTCTCGCTCTGTCGCCCAGGCTGGAGTGCAGCGGCCAGATCTCAGCTCACTGCAAGCTCCGCCTCCCGGGTTCATGCCATTCTCCTGCCTCAGACTCCCGAGTAGCTGGGACTACAGGCGTCCGCCACCTTGCCCAGCTACTTTTTCGTATTTTTTAGTAGAGACGGGGTTTCACCGTATTAGCCAGGATGGTCTCAATCTCCTGACCTCGTGATCGGCCCGTCTCGGCCTCCCAAAGTGCTGGGATTACAGGCTTGAGCCACCACGCCCGGCCTTTTTTTTTTTTTTTTAGGTGGAGTCTCGCTGTTGTCAGCCCAGGCTGGAGTGCAATGACACAATCTCGGCTCACTGCAACCTCCACCTCCTGGGTTCCAGCAATTCTCCTGCCTCAGCCTCCTGAGTAGCTGAGATTATAGACGCCCGCCACCACACTCAGCTAATTTTTGTATTTTTAGTAGAGATGGGGTTTCACCACGTTGGCCAGGCTGGTCTCGAACTCCTGACCTCAGGTGATCCATCTGCCTCAGCCTCCCAAAGTGCTGGGATTGCAGACGTGAGCCACCGCGCCCAGCCCTAAGCTTTCAGTTCTATCAACAGCCACCTCTACTGGCCATCAGAAGGACAACTCCAGCCTATTTTGCAGTCAGCTGTCTTCCTTTTGGGATTTCAGACTGAGAACCAAGGGGAGATATTCAGACCAGAGCCTTAGGTGCCCTTATTCAGTGACTGGCCTTCTGACCACAGGAACTGTGGGTTTAGATGCGGAGGGGTCCATCTGGGCAGGAGGAGCCTATGCTGAGAAATGAGCAGGTCATGTACATACAGGAAGTTTTACAAAGAGTTCTGGTGTTTCATACAAGCCTCCCGCAGCCCGGGCCCTCAGTGAAGGCTCCCTATCACGTGGAGTTCCTCCCCCAAACCCATCTTCTCTTTCATCACCATCTGTCACTGAGGTGTCTCTTTTGTGGCCAGTCACTGGTGGCTCATGCCTATAATCTCAGCACTTTGGAAGGCTGTCACGGGAGGATCGCATGAACTCAGGAGTTTTGAGACCAGCCTAGGCAACACAGTCAGACCAGTCTCCACAAGAAATTGTTAAAAATTAGCCAGGCATGGGGGCATGTGCCTGTCTGTAGTTCCCAGCTACTTGGGAGGACGAGGCAGGAGGATCTCTTGAGCCCAGGAGTTAGAGACTGCAGTGAGCTATGATCATGCCGTCGTACTCCAACTGAACTCAAAGAAACAAAGACCTTATCAAACTCAAAGAATAAACATTTTCAAAAGATGTCATCTTTTGAATGAGTAATTTCCGTGGTGGAGGCTGGCTTGTCTTGTCTCAGCTTCATCACTTCCTAGCTGTGTGATCTTGGGGGAGTTTGCTCAGGACTGCTTTCCCATGTGGAAAGGAAGGATGCTTTCCTGCCTGTGATGGGAAAGATGTGCTGCAGTGTCCCTGGCCTGGGGACCAAATGGGGCTCACAAGGAGTGTGCTTTGGGGTCACTGAGCACTGGGTGCCAAAGTTGGGGAGAAAAGGAGACAGACAAATTGAATGTGTGGGAGAAGGGGTTGGAGGCCACTGCTCCAGGACAGATCTTTTTCCCCTCAATGTGCTGAAACTGGCATCTGAGGGAATGAGGGATTGTATCCAGCAATGGGAGGAGGGAAGGAAGGAAGGAAGGAGGAAGGGAAGAAGGAAGGAGGGAGGGAGGGAGGGAGGAAGGAGGGAGGGGGGAAAGGAAGTCGAGAGAAAAGGAAAGGGGAAGAGGAAGGAAGGGAGAGGAAGGGAAACAAAGGACATGATGGATTGGAACAAAGTGAAACAGCCGACCTCAGATGCTAATGACGCTGCAGCGGTCTGAAAGAGAACATCAGGAGGAGGTGAAGATAAGGGAGGAGGTGCAGATGAAGTCGAAAGCGACAGGACAAAGAATGGGCAGTTTAAAGCCAGGTGAACCCTGTGGAAACCTTGCTCAGTGCAGAACTGAGGCCTCCTGCACCCAATCCCATGCAGACCCTCCTGCAGCGGGGAAGGGCATGTTTGTAAGACCCGCCAGGGAGAATTTTTGAGAGTTACCGATGGCTATGGCTGAACAAGCCTAATGAGGAGGCAGAGGGTGTGGGTCCCCCACACCCAAATACCCTGGTTATAAACGGGTAAACACATGTTCATCTTCGATGCTGTCAGAGTGACTTGAAAATGTTTGTACTTTCTCTTCCTTTCTGACGTTCTCTAGTTTCTCTTCTTCCCACTTGAAAAATTGAATTCTTCCCTTTCTTTCCTTATTATTTTTTGTTTTTAGATACAGGGTCTCACTCTGTCACCCAGGCTAAACCTCCTGGGCACAAGCGATCCTCCTACCTCAACCTCATGAGTAGCTGGGATTACAGGTGCATGCCACCACGCCCAGCTAATTTTTTAATTTTTTGTAGAGACGGGGGTCTCACTATGTTGCCTAGGGTGTCTTAAACTCCTGAGCTTAAGTGATCTTCCTGCCTTGGCCTCCCAAAAAGTTAGGATTACAGGCATGAACCACCACACTCAGCCTTCCCCTCTCTTTAAATCTCCCTTTTCCATCTCCCATCCACTCTCCAGGTCATACAAGCCACCCCAACCTCAGGGCCTCCGTTTCCTTCTCTCTAAAATGATGAAGTCTGTTGGACCAGAGAGCATTGAGGCATCCTTCTAGTATTAGAACTCAATGGGAAGGAGTCCTGGCTGCATCTAGACCCTGTCCTCTGTATAGATGGGAGAACACTGGGAATTCTTATTTGATAGGGGGCACCTCTTCCTGTCTACCCCATCTCCACCTCAATTTGTCTAGAAGTGATCTCTGTGTCTCCTTCATTTCTACCTTTTTTTCTCTCCTTCACCCAAACCCTAGCCTTGAGCTCATGCTGGTTCTTCCCTCTCCCCAACCCCACTTCCATCTCACCAGCCTTCTTCATCTTCTCAGTTTTCCCTTCATAAAGTTCCCCAACCTTCCATCCTTCCTGTCCCTACGCCTACCACATCTCCCTCCACACCCGGAACATCACTGTCACCCCCAGGCTCCTCTGGCCTCTGTACCTGGTGATTTGGTTTAGCTGTGTCCCCACCCAAATCTCACCTTGCATTGTAATAATCCCCATGTGTCAAGAGCAGGGCCAGGTGGAGATAACTGAATCACGGGGGCAGTTTCCCCCATACTGTTCTCGTGGTAGTGAGTAAGTCTTACGAGATCTGATGGTTTTATAAGTGGAAGTTTCCCTGCTTAAGCTCTCTCCTGCCAGCCACCACGAAAGATGTGACTTTGCTCTTCATTCGCCTTCAGCCATGATTGTGAGGCCTCCGCAGCCATGTGGTGCGAGTCAATTAAATCTCTTTCTTTTATAAGTTACCCAGTCTCAGGTGTGTCTTTATTAGCAGCATGAGAACAGACTAATACACATGGGTTCCTTCCTGGAGGGTGACCGTTCTGCTCTCCTAAATTTTCCAAATCCCACTCCCCTGAAAAGTGCAGCTTGGTCCTGTCCACTCCACACAGCCCTCCCAGCCACTCCCTCAGCAAAAATTCACTGTGCACTTACAGGTCTCCCTGTTCCCAGTGTAGGCCAATGGTGGAGATTCCGAGATGAAAAAAAGACAGGAACTCAGAGGCTCTTGGAACTGTTAGGGAGAGAGACACAGAAACACATCGTGTGATGCAGTGCTTTCATCTTCACAGCCTGGGGTTACTTTGGGGCCAGGCATACTCCAGGGCACTACCCCTTATCTGTCCCTTTCCCACTGCCCCCTCCACTCTCCAGTGATGAGGACCTTGTCCTCCTTTCCCTGGGCACTAGGCCAGGGCCCTCCCTGAAGCAGCCCTTAGTGCCAGCACTGGACAAGGGTATATCTTCGGATACACAACTTAAGATCCGCACGGATATAGGCCAAGCTGAAAGATCATAGATATTTGAATATAAGAGGGGATTTGTATAAGATCCTTTTGTACAGAAGCAGAGATGGAGAGCTGGAGAGAGGGAATAACTGGTGGAGGATTCCACAGCCCATCAGTGCTGGCACAGGGACCAGAATACTGCATCACTGCCAGGCCAGCCTCACCAGCCACCAGTGGCCGGCAGTTCAATTCAGTGATTCCCAAATCTGGAATTCTGTGGATCCAGAGAATGCTTTCTTTATAGGCATGTGCATGTGTGGAAAAGGGAGAGAAAATGGGGGGATATAGGACTGCCAACTTTTTATTTTGCCAAGAGCATTCAAAACAAAGCAACTTATCTACTGTCACCGGTTTGGTTTTTATTTTTTTATTTTTATTTATTTATTTATTTGTATTTATTTATTTTTGAGACAGAGTCTTGTGTCACCCAGGCTGGAGTGCAGTGGTGCATTCATGCCTCCTGGGCACAAGTGATCCTCCTGCCTCAGCCTCCCAAGTAGCTGGGACTACAGGTGTATGCCATTACACCTGTTTTTTGTTTTTTTGTTTTTTTGTTTTTAAGAGATGGGGTCCTGCTATGTTGCCCAGGCAACCCCTAGGTTCAAGTGATCCTCCCACCTTGACCTCCCAAAGTGCTGAAATGACAGGCGTGAGCCCCCACGTCTGGCCAAATTATTATTTTTTAAAGGGTCCACAACACCAGGAGGTAAGAAGACCTGTGTACCCCGTGGTGGTGCCTGGACCAGCATCTGAGGACCATTGGCTTGGCAGGAGGTTCCTGGACTCCCGCCCCTCTTCAGCGCCTGAGCTGCAGCCCCGCACCTTCCAGGCCCTGGCACCTCGCGGGAAAGCCGGCAGCTGCGCTGGGGATGAAGGAAGTGGGCTACCTAAAGGGCATCCTGGTTTGGAATGGGAAAGAGACCTTCCCTTCCCACTGTTTCCTCTGGTCATTTGTGGCAACTTGGACTGCACGTTGACCCAGGGTGGGGTCAAAGTTCCTTCCCGTTGACAACCCTCCTCGGCCCTTTCCCCTGAATGCCAGGACTCCGCCCTTCCATGGCCCCAAAGCCATAGGTATATTTTCAAGACCCCGAGCCTGGCCCTAACCAAGCCATCCGCCCCCAGCCCCTGCCCCGGGCTTCCCACAGCCAGTTGGGTGATGTTCGGCCTTGGGTGGGTAGGGGGACTTCCCCACATCCTCTGCCAACCTGTGGGGCCACCTTGCTTGGCCCCCTACTGGTCTCCCCTCTACCCTTCCCTCCACCTGCGGCACCGTCGTGGGGGGTCTCGCGTCCCAGGACTGGGCTGCCCTCCAGGCGGGTCACGGTGGGACCCTCGCCCGCCCCTCCAGGCTCCACCGCGCTCCTGGAGCTTCCGTTGGCCCCAGAGTCCCCGGCGGGGGGTTGCCCCGACCCGGGACAGAACCCACTGAGCCTGGGCCTCTGGGCCTAGCTCCAGCTCCAGCTCTGCGGAGGAGACGCGGGTTCATCCCCCCCAACCTGCTGCCCCAGCCGCCGCACATCTGGCGAGCGGAGGGTGGGGAAATCTGGCCGGAGGGTGGGGAAATCTGGCCCTGGCGTCTGCCCACAGTACCGGCCTCGCTCACGGGTGGGTGGGGGCGGAGGAATAGAGAGCAGGAGGGATCTGAATTCAAATCCTAGCTCTGCCATTCCCAGTGTGGGGACTTTGAGTAAACTTCCTGTGTCTCATTCCTGAGTCCTGGGCTTCTCATCTGTAAAATGGGAATAATAATAGTATTAATAATATAATGTTAATAGTATTCACACTATTATATTAATATACTATTAACACTATTATATTAGTAATATAGTGTTAATGTTAACACTTTATTAATAATATAGCGTTAATAGCATTAACACTTGTATTAATAATATAGGGTTAGTATTAACACTGCTATATTAATAGTACATGATTACATTATTAGTATTAACACTGCTATATTAATATATGATTAACTACATTATTAATAGTGTTAACACTATTATATTAATAGTACAGTTAACACTATTATATTAATAATATAGTGTTAACACTATTATATTAATACTACGGTTAACACTATTACATTAATAGTGTTAATACTTTATTATTAATATAATAGTGTTAACACTATTAATAATGTAGTAATAGTATCTACACTATAATAATAATATAGTGTTTCATAATATAGTGTTAGTCTGGGCGCGGTGGCTCACTCCTGTAATTTGGGAGGCCAAGGCAGGCGGATCATGAGATCAGAAGATCGAGACCATCCTGGCTAACACGGTGAAACCCCGTCTCTACTAAAAAATACAAAAAATTAGCCACGGCGTGGTGGCGGGCGCCTGTAGTCCCAGCTACTCGGGAGACTGAGGCAGGAGAATGGCGTGAAACTGGGAAGCGGAGCTTGCAGTGAGCCCAGATCGCGCCACTGCACCACTCCAGCCTGGGCAATAGAGCAAGACTCCGTCTCAAATAATAATAATAATCATAATAATAATGTATAATAATATAGTATTAACACTATTATATTAATATATTAATAATATAGCGTTAACACTATTACCTATTATATTAATATAGCGTTAACACTGCGTAATATATTATATTAATAATATAGTGTTAATAGTATTAACACTATTATATTAATAATATAGCGTTAACACTATATTATTAATGGCGTTAACTATTATTAGTTAATAATGTAGTTAACACACTATTATTAACACCCTGGATGTCAGTAGTAATACATTGGATATTATGAATAATATCACAGTGTGTTAACAACAGTGGATATCAGTAGTAATATCGTAGATATTAGGAAGAATATCACAGTGTGTTAACACAGTATGTCAACACTGGATATTAGTGATGTTATGAAAAATATCACTATATTATTAATAGTGTTAATGCTATATTATTAATAGTGTTAATATTATTAACACTATATTAATATAATAGTGTTAAGATTTATATTAGTAATGTAGTGTTAACATCATCATATTAAGAATACAGTGTTAGTAGTATTAACACTCATATTAATAATATAGTATTAACACTCACATTAATAATATAGTGTTAACACTGTTATATTAATAATAGAATGTCAATAGTATTAACACTTATATTAATAGTGGCACACTGTGATATTACTAATATCTGTTATGTTAATGATACCCAGTGTTAGCACACTGTGTTAACACACTGTGGTATTACTAACATCTATGATATTCATAGTATTCAGTGTTAGCACACTGTGATATTACTAATATTTGTGACAATAATATCCAGTGTTAGCACACTGTTAAAACACTGTGATATTACTAATATATATATTATCTATCATATTAGTGATATCCAGTGTTATATTAATATCTATTATAGATATTAGATATTACTAATATCTATGATATTAATAATATCCAGTGTTATCACACTGTGATACTATTTATGACATTAATAATATTATTATCAATGTCACACACTGTGATATTATTCATATCCATGATATTACTACTGTTAACACACATTAGAGATTAATACTAATATCCAGTGTTAACACACTATGTTAACACACTGTGATATTATTCATAATATCCATGATATTAATGCTGATATCCAGTGTTAACACACTATGTTAACACATTGTGATGTTATTCAGAATATTCATGATATTACTACTAATGTCCAATGTTAATACACTGTGATATTTTTCATAACATCACTAATATCCAGTGTTGACATACTGTGTTAACAAACTGTGATATTCTTCCTAATATCCACGATATTACTACTGATATCCACTGTTGTTAACACACTGTGATATTATTCATAATATCCAATGTATTACTACTGACATCCAGGGTGTTAAACTGGGTTAACTCCCTCTGATATTATTCACAATATCCAGTGTATTACCATTGATATCCAGGGTGTTAATACAATTAATATCCATGATATTATGAATAATATCACCCTGTGATATCCAGGATGATATCCTGATACTGATCCACTACTGATATCCAGGATAACGCACTGTGTTAACACCCTGTGATATTCATGTCTATGATGTTACTACTGATATCCAGGGTGTGAACACAGTGTGATATTATTCATAATATCCATGATATTACCACTGACATCCAGGGTAAAAAGGCAATTTTAACACACTGTATTATGTTCATAACATCATCAATATCACTACCGATATCCATTGTTTCACACTGTGATATTAATGAAATATCGCTGTTACATTTATAATATACAGTGTTTCCACACTGTGCTATGTATGAAATATACTATCCAGTGTTTCCACACTGTGCTATGAAATATTATACTATTCAGTGTTTTCACACAGTGCTATGAATGAAATATTATAATATCCAGTGTTTCCAAACTGTGCTATGAATGAAATAATATTCAGTGTTTCCACACTGTGCTATGAATCAAATATTATAATATCCAGTGTTTCTAACATTATGCTATGAATGAAATATTATAATATTCAGTGTTTCCACACAGGGATATGAATGAAATATTATACTATGCAGTGTTTCCACACTGTGCTATGAATGAAATATTAAAATATCCAGTGTTTCCAAACAGGGATATGAATGAAATATTAAAATATCCAGTGTTTCCACATAGGGATATGAATTAAATACTAAAATATCCAGTGTTTCCACAAAGGGATATAAATGAAATATCACCATGATATTTATAATATCCACTGTTTCCACACAGGGATAAAGGTGAAATCTTGCTGTGATATTTATAATATCCAGTGTTTCCACACAGAGGTATAAATGAGATACAGCTGTGATATATATATAATATCCAGTGTTTCCACATTTAGGGCTATAAATGAAATATTGATGATATTTATAATATCCACTCTTTATGCACAGAGATACAAATGAAATATCCCTGTGATATTTATAATAGCCAGTGTTTCCACACTGTTATATGAATAAAATATCACTGTAATATTTATAATATCCAGTGTTTACACATTGTGATATTAATGAAATATCTGTTATGATATTTCTCAGTTTACACACTGTGATATTAATGAAATATCAGTTCTGATATTTTTCATATCACAGTGTTTACACAGAGTGTTTACACACTGTTATTAATGAAATATCACTGCTGATATTTATCATGTCATAGTGTTTACACAGTGTTTACACACTTTGATATTAATGATATATTGCTTCTGATATATCAGTGTTTACACAGAGCGTTTACACACTGATATTCATGAAATATCACTGCTGATATATCACAGTTTTTACACAGTGTGATATAAACGAAATATCCGTTCTGATATTTTTCATATCACGGTGTTTACACAGAGTGTTTACACATTGTGATATTAATGGTATATCGCTTCTGATGTTTATCATATTACAGAGTTTACACACCGTGATATTAATGAAATACCGCTTCTGAAATTTATCATATTGCAGTGTTTACACACAGTGTTTACATACTGTGATAATGAAAAATTGGTTCTGATATTTATCATATCACCGTGTTTACACAGTGTTTACACTCTGATATTAATGAAATAACACTTCTGATATTTATCGTATCAAAGTGTTTACAGTGTTTACACAATGTGATATTAATGAAATATCGCTTCTGATAGTTATCAAATCACAGTGTTTACACCGATCGTTTACTCACTGTGATATTAATGAAATAAAGCTTCTGATATTTATCAAATCACGGTGTTTACAGAGTGTTTACACACTGTGATATTAATGAAATATCGCTTCTGATATTTATCAAATCACAGTGTTTACAGAGTGTTTACACAATGTGATATTAATGAAATATCGCTTCTGATATTTATCATATCACTATTTACAGGAACTTTACACTCTGTGATATTGATGAAATATTGATTCTGATATTTATCATATCAGTGTTTACATGCTGTGATAGTGATGAAATACCCCTTCTGATGTTTATCATATCACAGTGATTACAGGGGGTTTACACACGATGATATTGATGAAATATCACTTCTGATATTTGCCATATCATTGTGTTTACAGAGTGTTTACACACTATGACATTGATGAAGTATCGTTTCTGATATTTGTCATATCACAGTGTTTACACAGCGTGTTTACACACTGTGATATTGATGAAATATTGTCTCTGATATATGTCATACCAAAGTGTTTACATAGGTTTACATACTGTCATATTGATTAAATGTTGCTTCTGATATTTATCATGTAACAGTGTTTACACGCTGTGATATTGATGAAATATTGCTTCTGATATTTATCATATCAGTGTTTACAGGGGGTTTACATACTGTGATATTGATGAAGTAGCCTTTCAGAGTGTTTACAGTGGGAGTATCACCTGTGATGATATTATTCATAATATCTAAAAGACATTACTCCTAATATCACAGTGGGTGTACACCATGTGATGATATTATTCATGGTATCTAAAAGATATTACTCCTAATATCACCTTGGGTGTACACGCTGTGATATTATTTACAATATCTAAAAGATATTACTCCTAATATCACCATGGGGGTACACCCTGTGATACTATTGACAATATCCAAAAGATATTCCTTCTAATAAAACCGTGGATGTACAGCCTCTGATATTATTTACAATATCTAAAAGATATTACTCCTAATACTACCGGGGGTGTAGACCCTGTGTGTACAAAATGTGATATTAGTCGTAATATCTAAAAGATATTCCTTCTAATATCACAGTGGTGCAGTACACTGTGTGTACACCCACTGTGATATTGTTCATAATATCTAAAAAAGATATTACTCCATATATCAAAGTGGGTGTACATCCTGTGATATTATTTGTTGTATCTAAAGAAGGTAGTACACCTAATATCTCAATGGGTACACACCCTGTGTGTAAACCCAGTGATATTATTCATGATATCTAAGGGAGATATTACTCCTAATATCGCAGTGGATGTACACCCTGTGTATACACCCTGTGATATTATTTGTAATATATAAGGGAGATATTACTCATAATATTACAGTGATATTATTTGTAATATCTAAGGAATATATTACCTCTAATATCACAGTGGTTATACACCCTGTGTGTAAACCCAGTGATATTATTCGTAATATCTAAGGGAGACCTTACTCGTAATATCACAGTGGGTGTACACCCTGTGTGTGCACCCCCTGTAATATTATTCATAAAATGTAAGGAAGATATGACTTCTAATATCACAGTGGGTGTACACCCTGTTATATTATTCATAATATCTAAGGGAGATAGTACCTTTAATATCACAGTGGATATACACCCTGTGATATTATTCGTAATAGGTAAGGGAGATAGTACACCTCATATCACAGTGGGTGTACACCCTGTGATGTTAATCATAAAATCTAAAGGAGATGTTATAATATCACAGTGGGTGTACACCTTTTGATATTATTTATAATATCTAACAGAGATACTACTTTTAATATCATGGTGGGTGTACACCTTGTGATACTATTTGTAATATCCTAGGGAGATATTCCTACTAATATCACAGTGGGTGTACACTCTGTGATACTATTCAATTATTTGTAATATTTAAGGGAGACATTACCCCTAGTATCACAGTGGGTGTAAACCCTGTAATATTATTCGTAATATCTAAGGGAGATATCACTCATAATATCACCATGGGTTTACACCTACTGTGTATTATATTACTCATAATATCTAAGAAAGATATTACTCCTAATATCACAGTGAGTGTACACACCCTGCGATATGAGATGTAATATCATCCTTTCCCCACCTTAATGTCACGAACAATATCGCAGAGAAATGTACACCTTCTGCGATATGGGAAGTAATATCATCTTCTCTTCCCTTGGATATTACAAACAGTATCACAGACTTTGCACACACAGGGTGTTTACGATATTGAAAATCATATCATCTTCTTCCCTGAATATTACAAACAATACCACAGTGGGGTGCACCCCCTGTGATATTGGGAGTAATATCATCTTCTCTTCCCCTGAATATTAAAAACAATATCACAGGGTAATGTACACCCGCTGCGATGTTGAGAGTAATATCCTCTCCCCTCACTGGATATTACAAACAATATCACAGGACGTGTACACCCCCTGCGATATTGGGAATAATATCATCCTCTCCCTTTCTAAATATTACAAACTGTATCACAGGGGAGTGAACATCCCCCTGTGATATTGGGATTAATATCATCCTCACCCTCCCTGGATATTAGGAACAATATCACAGGGGGGTGTACACCTTCTGCGATATTGGGAGTAATATCATCATCTCCCCACCAGGATATTACAAACAAAATCACAGAGGTGTGTACACCTCTTTCAACATAGGGAGTAATATCATCCTCTCCCCCTCTGGATAGTATTAATAATATCACAGGGGGATGTACACCACCTGCGATATTGGGAGTAATATCATCCTCTCCCCCTCTGGATATTACTAATAATATCACGGGGGGTGTACACCACCTGCGATATAGGGAGTAATATCATCCTCTCCCCCTCCGGATATTAAGAACAATATCACAGAATGGTGCACACCTCCTGCGATATAGGGAGTAATATCATCCTCTCCCCCCCTTGGATATTATGAACAGTATCACAAGGGGGTGTACACCTCCTGCGATGTTCGGGGTAATATCATCCTCTTCCCCCCTGAAAATTATGAACAATATCACGGGGCGTTGTACACCCCCCGTGATATTCGGAGTAATATCATCCTCTCCTCAGCTGAATATTACGAACAATATCAAAGGAGGGTGTACACAACCTGCGATATTGGGAGTAATATCATCCTCTGCCACCCTGGATGTTATGAACAATATCACAGAAAATGTACACAAAGGGTGTTTACGATATTGGGAGTAATATTATCTCCCCTCTGGATATAATGAACAATATCTCAGTGGGGTATACACCCCCTGCAATATGTGGAGTAATATCGTTTTCTCTCCCCCCAAATATTACGAACAATATCGCATGTGGGTGTACACACCCGGCGATACGGGGAGTAACATCATCCTCTCCTCTTCTGGATATTACAAACAATATCATAGGGGGGTGTACACCCACTGGGATATGAAGAGTAACATCTTCCTCCCCGCTGCGATATGGGAAGTAATTTTATCCTCGCCCTTTCTTGATATTATGGATAATATCGCAGGGGGGGTGTACACCCCCTGCGATACGAGGACTAACATCTTCCTCTCTCTTCCTGGATATTACGGACAATATCACAGGAAGGTGTACACCCTCTGTGACATGGAGAACAATATCATCCTCTTCCCCCCTGAATATGAATATCACAGGAAGTGTCCGCTCCCTGCTATATGGGGAGTAATATCATCCTCCCTGCCCCTGGATGTTAAGTACAATATCACACGGGGGTGTACACCCTCTGCGATATGGGGAGTTATATCATTCCCTCTCCCTCTTGCTGTTATGGACAATTTCACAGGGGGGTGAACACCTCCTGCGATATGGGAAGTAATATCATCCCCTCCCCGCCAGATGTTATGAACAATATTACAGGGGGGTGTACACCTTCTGCGATATGGGGAGTAATATGATCCTCTCTCCCGCTGGATGATAGGAACAGTATCGCAGCGGGGTGTACACATTCTGCAATATGGAGAATAATATCATCCTCTCCACTCCTGGATGTTACAGACAATATTACAGGGGGGTGTACACACCCTGCGATATGGGAAGTAATATCATCCTCTCCACCCTGGATATTACGGACAATATCACAGAGGCTGTACACACCCTGCGATATTGGGAGTAATATCATCCTCTCTTTTCCTGGATGCTACAAGCAATATCACAGGGGGGTGTACACCCCTTGCAATATTGCGAGTAATATCATCCTCTCCCCCCGGATATTACAAACAATATCACAGGAAGGTATACACCCCCTGCGATGTTGGGAGTAATATCATACTGTCCCCCTCTGTGTATTATGAACAGTATCACAGGGATATCTACGACCGCAGCGATATTGGAATTAATATCAACCTCTCCCTCCCTTGATATTATGAACAATATCACAGTGGGGTGTACACCCCCTGAGATATTGGCAGTATTATCATCCTCTTCCCCCCTGAATATTACTAATGATATCATGGTGGGGTTATATTATTCATAATATCTAAGGGAGACATTACTCCTAATATCACAATAGATGTACAACCTTTAATATTATTTGTAATATCTAAGGAATGCATTACTCCTAATATCAAAGTACATGTGCATTGTTTGATATTATTCATAATATTTAAGGAAAATATTACTTTTAATATCACAGTGGCTATATATCCTGTGATATTATTTATGATACCTAAGGGAGATATTGCTCCTAATATCGCAGTGGGTTTATACCCTGTATGTACACCCTTTGATATTACTTGTAATATCTAAGAGAGATATCACTTCTAATATCATAGTGGTTATACACCCTGTGATAATATTCATAATATCTAAGGGAGATATTACTTCTAATTTCACAGTGGATGTATACCCTATGATATTAATCATTTCAGGGAGCTATTACTCCTAATGTCACAGTGGGTTCATAATATCTAAGAAAGATCTTAATGCTACCATCACAGTGGCTGTACACCCTGGGATATTATTCCTAATATCTAAGGGAGATATTACTCCTAATATCACAGTGAATGTACACCCTGTGACACTATTCGTAATATCTAAGGGAAATATTACCTTCATATCACAGTGGGGGTACACCCTTTGACATTATTCGTAATATCTTAGGGAGATATTACTCCTAATATCACAGTGGGTGTACATCCTGTGGTATTGTTCATAATATCTAAGGGAGATATTACACAGTTAGAGAGGAAACATTAGCTGCAGGCTTTACTGACATGGGCTACAGCTTCAGGTTAAAAAAGGAGAAAAAAAAAAGTCATGGCCGGGCACAGTGGCTCACACCTGTAATCCTAGCATCTTGGTAGGCCAAGGAGCGAGAATAGCTTAATATCAGGAGTTCGAGACCAGCCTGGGCAACATAGTGAGACCCTGTCTCTACCAAAAAAAAAAAAATTTAATTAGCCGGGCATGGTTGTGTGGGCCTGTCGTTCCAGCTACTTGGGAGGCTGAGGTGAGAGGATCACCTGAGCCCACAAGGTCGAGGCTGCAGTGAGTGATGATCATGCCATTGCACTCCAGCCTGAGTAACAGAGTGAGACCCTGTCTCAAAAAGAAAAAAGAGAAAGAGGTGGATAAAGGGAAGGAAGAAAGGGAGGGAAAGAGGGAGGGAGGGAGGACGGAAGGGAAGAAGGAAGGAAGGAAGGAAGGGAGGGAGGGAGGAAGGAAGGAAGGGAGGAAGGAAGGAAGGAAGGGAGGGAGGGAGGGAGGGAGGGAGGGAGGGAGGGAGGGAGGAAGGAAGGAAGGAAAGGAAGGAAGGAAAGTGAGGGAGGGGGAAAAAAGTCACTAGTCTTGCACCACAACGCTCCTAAGTGTAAGGCTAATCTTGTCCATCTGATCTGAGAGCATGGTCAGAAGGACAAATAAACTCTAAAGTTTTGTCTAAGCCACAAAGATCAGCCGGCTAGATCAGCTCCTCCCCCTTGCTCTTCCGAGGCCCCTGCCCTGGGGACGGACAAATGGAGTCCGGGGACCTCTCCGTGGGCTGGATCCAATCTCCGACGCTGCTGCAGCGCCAAGATCTCGACACATTCACAACATGATGCAAGAGACAGGCAGTCACTTCAGGAAAGGGAGAGAGAGGGCAGGTACAAGGGCAATGGTAGGCGGAGCTTTCCCCAGAAGGGTGCCCAACCGAGAAGGCGTTAGAAGCTGCGTTCTTTCTCCAGGAGGGGATGGGCGAAAGCGAAGACCCCTGATCATGACTGCAGGAACGCAGCCAGGCCCTTAGAAACCGGCGGCGGGCCCCGCCCCTGCGACCAGGAGCCCTGCAAGCTGGGCCCCGCTGTCAACCGCGTTTCCAGCCGCTACGGTGCGGACCCCGCTTCTGTTCGCACGAGGGCGCGCAGCTCGCCCACTCACCCTAGGGGGCGCAAGGAAACCGCGGGGTCAGCTGCGCGCACTTCGGGGTCTATTCTGGGCGGCTCGGAGGCCTCATCTCGATCGCGGGCCCTCCAAGAACCGCCCTGGTCCAGAGCAGGATAGGATGGGGGTTCCCCAAGGGAGGACTGCAGGAAGATGGAACGGGATTTCTTCACCTGCCCTTCATCGCCTAAGTGGCTGTCCCTTCCGTGTCATCGCCACGGTCCCCATGTGCACCCCGTTTGTCCTCCCCTCTTCCTGCCCTATGTCGCCTCCCCTCAACTTCACCTCCTTTGGTGACCGTTGGCCGGGTTGACCCTGCGGGGCCTGCGCTCTTCACCCTCAGGCCAGCCTATTCTTCTCTCCCTGTGTGCACCCCAACGCCTCCCAGTTTGGCCTGGAGTATGTATTAGGTTGGTGCAAAAGTAACTGTGCTTTTGCAATTTTTTACAAATGGCAAAAACCGCGATTACTTTTGCACCACCTATAAATAGGCAGGGGGAACGGGCAAGAAAAGCCTTAGAGAAGGCGCCAAGAGCCAATCACCTAGCCCGCCAGGAGTATTGGTTTGCCAGAGGCATGAGATATATTGAAGCAGAAAAGGAAGAAAAAACATTAAGGAGACAAATTGTTCATGATAAGGGGTTTCCTGATAAACTCAGAAACAGCAGCTACCAGTTATGAAGCATTTAAACTGACACTCATTAATCTTCACAACGGTCCTGTGCAGGTGGTGTTTTTTTTTTACCACCTTACATTCTGGAGCTGCAGTTGGTATGTAACAAAGGCAGCATTTGAACCCTGGCCTGCTCATACCAGAGCGGGGGCATCTAACTGCACCCACAAAGGACAATGGAGGAAGACTGTGTCATTATAACATGAGCAAATGGGGAAAAGACAAAAACAAATGCTTTTATTATGCCCAGGTTGTAAATTTATAAACATGAATGAAATACACATACAAGAGGCTGAGGCAGGAAATCACTTAAACCTGGGAGGCAGCGGTTGCACTGAGCCAAGATCGCATCACTGCACTCCACCCTGGGTGAGAGAGCAAGATTCTGTCTCAAAAAAAAAAAAAAGTGGTTCCATATGATACAAATGTTAGAAAAAGGACAGATGTTAGTTTGCTGACTCCGGCAAGGAGTTACCTTTTGGGTGGTAGTTCTCACCACAGCCCAGGATGCCAATGTATTCTCTAGTTACACGTTAAGATCTCCAAATCCAGGGCATCCCTCCGCAAACAATGCCAGTCCTACACTGCTAAATGTTTACTGAATGAATGGATGAATGAAGGCAACATTTTTAGATGTGGGAATCCCACAGTGCTTGGTTCTCTAGATTAATCTCTAGGGGCCTCCTTTGAACTTGGTTCTCAACCTCCTCAGTTGCCCACATACTACATCCTAGGGTGAGGCATTTCTCCAGACTTCACTTATTACCTTGAAAGTGCCATACTCTCACATGTAGGCCTTGACATGCTAGCTCTTTTGCTAAAATTCTTCCTGCTCCTCTCCCCATGTTCCCCACCTGTCATCTACTTCTATCCACCCTTTTACTTAGGCCAAAAACCTAGGAATTTTCCCATTACCACTTTGCTCCACTGCTATAACCAGAGGTGACAGTGACTCGTAGCAAGGATACATGTCCACCAGCAAGTTCTGGTTATCAGAAAAATGTAAGAGTAAATTTGGTCACCGTGTAATGGAAATGCAAATCTAGTGATGGCAGCAGCGGTATCTTGACAGGAGATATGAATTTGGGAGCTCTGACCTGTGACCTGTCATTGTCAAAACTGTCCAAACCTGTTTCAGAGCACAGGTTTGACTAGCTCCCTAAAAAAACCTCAGGATATTCTCCCCTAGTATCCCAGAGAGCTCTGGGAGCGCTTGAGATCAGTTGCAAACTAATGACAATGAGTCATCAGCAATGTACTAGGGAATGAAGAGCTATCAAACTTCTCTGGGTTTTGAGATCTGTGTAATACCAACATCACTTTGGGGTATATTGTTGTTTTGTGTGTTTTCTTAAGACAAAGTCTGTCACCCAGGCTGGAGTGCAGTGGCGCAATCTCGGCTCATTGCAACCTCTGCCTCCCAGGCTCAAGCTATTGTTGTGCCTCAGCCTCCCAGGTAGCTGGAATTTTAGGCACACACCACCACGCTTGGCTAACTTTTCTATTTTAAATATAGACCAGGTTTTGCCATGTTGGCCAGGCTGGTCTCAAACTCCTGACCTTAAGTGATCTGCCCGCCTCAGCCTCCCAAAGGGTTGGGATTACAGGCGTGAGCCACTGCACCAGGGCTGGGGTATGTTTACTAAAACATTCATCTGTAAAATGAAGCTAGCTGCTTTGCAGAATTGAGAATAAAGTTTAGATATGTACAAACATACGTGTGTGTAGCTAGGTGGAAAGACAGGTGCCCTCTACTATTCTTTTCTCTTCTCTCCCCTTTCAAGACCAAAATGACTCAGAACACAAACTCATGTATCAGGCCCCTTAAATAGCTGCTTAAAGGATTGCCCTGAAGGACTATTTTGATTCCGCATTTTTTAAAGTTTTATTTTATTTTATTTTTGAGACAGAGTTTTGCTCGTTGCCTAGGCTGGAGTGCAATGGCGTGGTCTTGGCTCATCCCAACCTCCACCTCCCAGGTTCAAGGGATTCTCCTGCCTCAGCCTCCCGAGTAGCTGGGATTACAGGCATGTGCCACCACGCCTGGCTAATTTTTTGTATTTTTAGTAGAGATGGGGTTTCTTCATGTTGGTCAGGCTGGTCTCAAACTCCCAACCTCAGGAGATCCGCCCACCTTGGCCTCCCAAAGTGCTGGGATTACAAGCATGAGCCACCATGCCCAGGAAAGTTTTACTTATTTAAAAAATATGGCTGGACACGGCGGCTCACACCTGTAATCCCAGCACTTTGGGGGACCGAGGCAGGCAGATCACCTGAGGTCAGGAGTTTGAGACCAGGCTGGCCAACATAGTGAAACCCTGTCTCTACTAAAAATACAAAAATCAGCCAGGCAAGGTGGCAGGTGCCTGTAATCCCAGCTACTTGGGAGGCTGACACAAGACAATCACTTGAACCCGAGGCGGAGGTTGCAGTGAGCCAAGATTGCGCCACTGCACTCCAGCCTGGGCAACAGAATGAGACTCTGTCTCAGCAACCCAAGTAGCTGGGATTACAGGCACCTTTCCTAGTTCTACTGAAACCTCAAACTATTTAGTCTTATTTTATATACCAACAACTTCCCAATCAAATCTGCTTTAAGTTCCAAACATTCAGCTTTTGTTCCAGAGGTCTGTGGAAAAGCAAGCTTTGCATCAATGCAAAGGAAAATGATCCATTCTTGCTGTGAAGCAAGTTTCAGGAAGGAAAGGAGTTGCAGCCAGAGGTGATTCCAACATTCCCAAATGCTTCTGGCTGAGACCTTCAGATTTTGTTTGAAACAAATTCTCAGAATACCAAACACATCTTTATTCAAGTGGAAGTACAAAAGCACATTCCTAAACCAAATGCATACATGTGATTTTTACATATTTTGCTTTTTAGGGATTACATAATCCTGTTTCAGTCACCACAGGTGACTACTGGTCTCTATACATAAGGGTATACATGTTTGATAGGAAAAAACACATGCATTTTTCATTTGCTTTTACATTTAGATCAATTCATTTATATATCAATTTCATTTAGATTCCTACCTTGCCTTGATGAGATCCTATTCTTGCTGATGGCAAAGAAGTAAAATATAGTGGCAGAACTATCCTAGAGGTTAGCCATAGGAAGATTACAGAGTGAGCAATATATTTTTATATATTTGTTGAGGGTCCCTACTGAATATTAACACTGAACTATGAAAGCCTCAATTGCTGGACTGACAACAAGAATTTTAAACAACATCTGTCTCACTCACAAAATGTTATAAAGCTTAAGACAGAAAAATACAAAATGTTTTGACATTACCTAAAGAATCATGAACTCTTGTTCGGTGTATGATGGTGGCCCTGAACTTGAGCCAACATCTGTAATCACTTTTATCAATCAAAAAGCCATGTTCTTTTATATAGCCTGTAGAATATTAAAATACAAAAATGTGGCAATGGATAAACAACTGTACACAAAGCCCTCACACTTCAAATACTGTCCTGGATTGATGAGGGGGGAAGCAGAATTCAGTATTTATCTGCAATCCTAATGGTTAAAATTTTACCAGGAACAGACCTGCCACTCTCTTGAAATACTGTCTCTGAGATTAACATAAGAACAGCATCATCTCTGTTGGAAGGCTACATTCCCTTATGATGCTGATTTGTGTGTGTTTTTATTTATTTTATTTATTTATTTACTTGAGACAGAGTCCCGCTCTGTCGCCCAGGCTGGAGTGCAGTGGCGTGACCTCAGCTCACTGTAACCTCCGCCTCCCAGGTTCAGGCGGTTCTCCTGCCTCAGCCTCCTGAGTAGCTGGGATTACAGGCGCAAGCCACCACGCCCGGCTAATTTTTGTATTTTTAGTACAGACGGGGTTTCACCAAGTTGGCCAGGATGGTCTGGATCGCCTGACCTCGTGATCCACCTGCCTCAGCCTCCCAAAGTGCTGGGATTACAGGTGTAAGCCACCGCGCCCAGCCTGTGTATCTTCTTTATGTTTACCCTACCAAAAGCAGACCTGAGCATTTTGCTGGCCTGAGAGGTATATAAAAGAACTCTAAGCTTAGGCATGCAGAATAGGCACTGGATGAATGTAGTGAGGCTACCAGGAGTCTTGGTGGCTCCCTGATGTCCTTATCGTCTCTCTTCTTTGCAGACTGTGGATGCACATAAGACAGCTAAAACCTTGGGCATCATTTGAAAATGTCTGGCTGCCTGCTACAATCTCAGGAGAGAGAATCCTTCACACTTACATTGGACTGGATGTATTTTCAATCCAATTATTTTTCTAAAAAAGATGCTTCGCTTTAGGAAATAAGACACCAGACCAGCAACATCAAGTAGGTATGGAATACTTGCTGGTGAAACGCTTAAAATTAGGAAACTTCTAAATCTTCTAAAGGTGCTTAAGAGAATGGAGAAGTTAATCAACAGGAATCCAAGTGTTGTGGCTGTAAAGCAATATGACATAGGATCCCTAGTAAAGAGCAGGCCTAAGAGTTGGTTTTGGAGAGAACTTAGGCCAAGAACAGCAGAAAAAGCTAAATGAGCTACTTATGTCGATGTGTTTTAACACCGGTGCATTAGCAGTATCTTACGGAAGTTGTGAACACTAAGAACCAATTTCAAAAAAAAAATAAAAATGTTTATAGGGCATATTAAAATAAAAACAGCTTAAATGAGTTCTATGAATAAAATAGGCCCGGCACAGTGACTCACGCCTGCAACCCCAGCACTTTGGGAGGACAGGTGGGAGGATTGCTCGAGGCCAGGAATTCGAGAACAGCCTGGGCAACAAAGCAAGACCCCATCTCTGTTCTTTTTAATATCAAAATTATAATAAAAAAGTAAAAATAAATGTACCTACTTAGAATACATATTAAATAAAGGAACTCCATGAGAAAATGGCACTGCATTTACCAAGTCAACCCTAGATTTTTGTGTAATGAAAAAGATTGGGACTACATATTAACAATTTCATAAACAAATAATCAACAATTTTCTCTCCATTATTTTGATGTTGGGTAAAGCCTGAAATGTGGTGTCAAGTTTTTCCATTTGCATTGCATCAAATTCTTGTCTACTACGGATATTCTGATATGACAAAGACTAAACTCCTATTGAAAGATTTGCCATTTACTACACCCAAATAAGTTATCTTAGGTATAAATTCTTTGATGTTGAATGAGTGTTGGGTTATGACTGAATCTCCTCACACACATACATGTTTATTACATTTATAATCTTTTTGCATGGCATGAATTTGATACTAAACAAGGCAGTTTCTTTGACTGATGGCTTTTTCACATTCACTGCAGCAATGGAATTTTATTCCCGTGTGAATTATCCGAATGTGACTAAGATATGAAAATATTAACAGCATGAAAAATTTACCACATTCAATACATTTATAAGATTTCTCACTGGTATCGATTTCCGGAGTCAATTAGAAGTTTAACACTAATACCTTTTCTTCATTCGTCACATTCAGAGGGTTTCCCTCTGGTGTGAATTATCTGATGCTGAGCAATGGTTGATCTATGACTGAAGGTTTTACCACATGCAGTACATACATGATTTCTCCCTGGTGTGAGCGCTCAGATGCTGAATGAAGCCTGAATTTGACTAAATGTCTTCCCATCTTCATTACATTCATGAGTTCTCTTTGGTATGAATGCTCTGATGTTGAACCAGGTGTGCTCTCTGACTGGAGTTCTTTTCCCATACATCACAATCAAAGGCTTTCTGTCTGGTGAGGACTTCTTGTTGCAGGATAAGATCTGAGCTATGACTGTAACTGCCCTCATACTCATTACATTCATATGATTTCTCTTTCCTATGCATTTTGTGATGCTGAATAAGGCATGAGGTTTGACTGAAAGCTTTTCCACATTCATTACATTCATGCGCTTTCTCTCCTGTGTGAATTCTTTGATGTTGAATAAGATGTGAATTCAATCTGAAGTCTTTTCCACATTCATTACACGTATAGGGCTTTTCTCTGAAATGAATTCCTTGTTGTTTAATATAGGTCAACCCATATTCATCATACTCATAGGCTTTCTCTTCATGATGGACCCTCTGATGTTCAAGTAGGTATGAAGTATGGCAGAAGTCACTGCCACATATAGTACACTTACAGGGCATCTCTTTGTGAATTTTCTGATGTTGAGTAAGGTGGACACTACGACTGAAGACTCTTTCACAACTGCTACATTTGTAAGATTTGGCTCTGGTGTGAATTTTCTTGTGCTGAATAATGCCTGAGCTTGGACTACAGGATTTATCAGACGCTTCACAGGATTTATCAGATGCTTCACATTTGTAAGGTTTTTCTCTAGTGTGTATTCTTTTATGTCGACTAAGACTTGAGCTCTGACTGAAAGACTTCTCACATTCTTTACATTTGTAGGGCTTCTCTCTAGTATGGATTCTCTGATGTCTAGTAAGGGCTGAACTCTGATGGAAAATTTTCCCACATACATCACATTTATAGGATTTCTCAGTGTTAGGGATGCTCTCCCATTTATTAAGGTGGGAGAGATCCATTAAGCTTTCCTTACATTCACTACTCTGAAAATCCTGTGTTAGATTTATGTGTTCATGTTTACCAGAGGCTGAATTCTGGCTGAAGCTCATGTCGTATTTATCACTGTCATCGGTATTCTGTATTCTAAGAACTCTCTGATCCGCATCAATAGTAGAGTCCAGACTGAAGCTTTTCTCAGGTTCATTACATTCATTGTTCTTCTCACTGGTGAAGGTTTCCTTGCTGATTGTTATTTGCCTAAACTCTCTCTCCAGGTACAGAAATTTCCTTAGAATTTCCTGAAGCCTTTCTAATCTGTCCTCAGACTTATACACTTCTCTAGTCTCAGGAACTTGGGTAATATCGTGTTTGAGTCTTCCTACTCTCACTTTGTACGAATGTACTTCTTCCGAAATTTTCTGCTTAGGAATCGACAGCTTGTTTTCTTCTCTGGTCTCTCCATCTGATACAATATATAAATAGAAAATGCAAACGTAATCTGTACCCTGTGCTTAGGAAAAGAAAACTCAGATGAGAAAACTAAACAATGTAGTATCTACAAGGACAAGAAAAGTTTATTTCCTCTGAAAAACAGGCACAAAATCTCAACAGCAGAAGTAAGGGCATAAACAGGAGCAGTGAGGTAAAACAGCGGACATGTTCAGCAGAGTAAGGAGATAACAGGGAAACAGTTGAAAGAATTTTAGATAAGCAACTTCATTAGGGGTCTAGTACGACATATGCACAGGTACTAAACAAATGGGAAAGGTCAGCCTAACTGAAGGGAAAAGGAAGGAACTCTCCATGCTAGCACACACACAGAGCTCTTCATTCTGAGTGCCAAAGAAGCTACAACTTGGCTGAACAACTGAACTTTACTTCCCTACTAATTGATTGATTCTGCCTTACTCACCTGAGCAGTCACCTCTTAAGACTTCTCTAGTCTTAGTTTCCAGATCAAAGACCTGTAGATCCTGTTCCAGCTGGGAGATCCCATCAGGCTTGGAAATTGGAAATCCTGCTCATAGAGAAGGAAATGGAATGTGGCAATGTATCCCCAGGTCCTACACCAGTCACTTTTTCTTTTAACTAATGATTAAGAGAGAGAGGTCAATTCTGAGAAGGCATTAATTAGGAAGGCCTGGAGAGTGAAGAGGGCAAAGATCTTCTACAAGGAGCTCAGATTTGTGCTCTAGAGAGATGTGTGTTAAGGGGCAAGGTGATGACTTGGGAGCAGAAGGATTCATTTAAATATTATTCAGACAACAGAATGTGTGCATGGGTTTGTCTTCACAGAAGTTATCATTATCACTCTCCATCTGTTACCTAAAGATTAATCTTCAGATTAGATCTGGTCTACAAGTATCAAAATGGAGGTCATCAAAATATAATTCTGCTGGACTGGAGAAAGGTGAAACTCAAGCACCTGCTGCATGGTTAGCTAACCTGTAGCAAGAGAATCAGTGAAAACGAAATAAATATTCTAAGGACCAATCTCAAGAAACAATTTGTTTCAGTGCACATAAGAAAAAAAAGAGTAATATGACACATTCTTACCCATTAGGAGTGTAGTATTTATTCGATAAACATTTATGAAGTGCCTCCTCTATGCAAAGCATGCAGGGGAGAAAGAGGCCAAGAAGGTCCCTTCCCTTGAGGACCTCACACTCTACACAGAAACAGCTCTAAACAACTAACTACAATAAAATATAGAGAGTAAAGTGCAATCAGTGCATCTTCACATAAAACAGTCCTTCTATGGCTTGCATAATGCAATGATTGGATATAAATCTCTTTTAAGGCTAAAGCAACACACAGTCAGCTTCCAAAGAGACAGAATTTTAATACTATTAGTATCAAAGGGCAGTTTTTATATTTGTCCATCCCAGAAAGCTTCTAATAGCACACATACAAGGTCTGGCTCAAGCCCCTCATCTCCAAAAACCTTTCTCTTCATTTACTGAATGTGTACCAAATTTGTTAGTTGTTCCTCTTACCCTGACATGTCACATATAATGGTGTTTACATAGATTTTTTTAAAGTGGTTTCAGGCATTATCACTCATACTTGATTTATAAACTCTTTGATAGAAGGGACCAGGTATCTTGTATCTTGTACTTCTTTTCATTAATTTACTTAACAGCTACTTATTGAGTGCCAACTCTGTGCGCCCAAGCATCAATGTATTAACAGCCACCCAATTTTATAAAAAGGGCACTGGGGCTGGAAAATATGAAGAGCTGACAGCTGCCCCGAAAATTCCACGTGAGAGCCTATGAGCAAGGAGATCAGAATAGATAGAAGAAAAGTATTTACTGTGTTTCTGAAATCCTGCTGGACATTTAGAGTCAGTTCTCCTTGTGGATATTTATTTAATTAAGGTCTGCTATATCAAATGAAATCGTTTCGGAAGTTTAAAAAGTAAAGTTAGTGTAACATGAAGCAGCAATCAATATTATTCTCAGAATTCCAATAACATAATTTGCAACTTTTAACTGAGATATTTAAGGTGTCTGTCGATATTTAGTAACTGAAAGAAATTCTGGCTGTTTATTCCATATCTACACTTAAAACACATACGCACAACCAAAAAGGTGGTCTTGATATAGGATGAGGGGTTTGATTTTAGACATCTGTTTAACGTAATGTAGGAAGGTGTAAGAGAAAATGCCCAGCAGATGAGTATGCAAACGCATACAGAGTGATAAAATGGACTTCAGAGAGTAAGAAGGGAAAGGGTGGGAGAAGGGACAAGGGATAAAAAACTACATATTAGGCACAATGTACACTATTCCAGTGACAGGTGCACTAAAATCTCAAAATTCACCACTATGTGATATAATTCATCCATGTAACAAAAAAACCGCTTGTACCCCCAACACTACTGAAATAACTTTAAAAAAAAAAAAAAAAAAGAGAAAACGCTGAGCAGGCACAGATACAATATCACAGTTTAGAAGAGGGAACAGGGTATCATCAGTATCATCAAAATATTATTAAGTTTTACCAAGTATTTGGTAGGTGCGAAGTACCATGCCAAGAGCTCTCTAGGTTTTCACTCATTTAATACCATAAATTTAAAAGGTAGAAACTATTATTATAGCCATTTTACAGATGGGAATACTAAGATTCACAGAGGTTAAGTAGCTTGCCCAAGGTTACAATAACCGGTAATGCTTAGTTTTCAAACCTGTAGAGTCTTATTTCAAAACCTAGCCTTTAAACAATCTGCTAGTAAAAAAAAAAAAATATATATATATATATATATATATGATTTTGCCTCCTAACAAGCCCTGAAAAAAAATAAATAATGATTGTGGACAAAATTCATCCCTTCCTCCAAATTACACACAGAAAGAACATGTAAGTTTTCTTGCCACTAGCCTAAATGCCTGTTTCCTAAATTTAACTCAAAACTTTGCTTTCAAAAATATGTACTTGCTTTACATTTCTCCTGTTTAAAATTAATGTATTAAAACCTTTTGATTTTATTTAAATCTTGAGTTTTCTAATATGATTTATAAAATATTCACAGTGAAGTAAAAGGTAATAATACAAACAACAGAGAAAAAGTGATTAGAATAATATACGGTGAGCCAGGAGCCTAAATAATTGGGAGTTGTAGAAGTGTTACTTAAAAGGGATCTATGGCTGGGCACAGAAGCTCACATCTGTAATTCCAGCACTTTGGGAGGCCAAGACGGACAGATCGCTTCAGCCCAAGAGTCTGAGACCAGCCTGGGCAACATAGTGAGATCCCATCTCTACAAAAAATACAAAAATTAGCCAGGCATGGTGGCACATGCCTGTAGTCCCAGCTACTTGGGAGGCAGAGGCATAATGATCCCTTGAGCTCAGAAGGTCGAGGCTGCAGTGAGCTGAGATCACACCATTGTACTCCAGCCTGGGTGAGAGTGAGATCCTGTCAGTCAGTCAGTCAATCAACCAATAAACCAATCAATGGGATCTATGTACCAGGCATGGTGGCTCACACGTATAATCCCAGCACTTTGACAAGCCAAGGCAGGAGGATCTCATGAGCTCAGAAATTTGAGACCTGACTGGGGAACATAGACTCTGTTGCTACAAAAAATTAAAATTAAAAATTAAAAGTGATCTAAAAGATGATTTATTATCAAGGAAATGCAAATCCCTTTACAATAAAAATGTAAACTCCGGCCAGGCGCAGTGACTCACGCCTGTAATCCTAGCACTTTGGGAGGCCCAGGCGGGCAGATCACGAGGTCAGGAGATCGAGACCATACTGGCTAACACAGTGAAACCCCGTCTCTACTAAAAATACCAAAAGTTAGCCAGGCATGGTGGCAGGTGCCTGTAGTCCCAGCTACTCGGGAAGCTGAGGCAGGAGAATCGCTTGAACCCAGGAGGCGGAGGTTGCAGTGAGCTGAGATCGCGCCACCGCACTCAGGTTGCAGTGAGCTGAGATCGCGCCACTGCACACTAGCCTGGGCGACAGAGTGAGACTCCATTTCAAAAAAACAAACAAACAAAAAAAATGCAAACCCCTAAGCAATAATCCAAACAAAAATCAATTTGAGGAAACTCCACTATAAATAAATAATTGGAACACATTCCTAAAATTTTTATTTGTATTTAAAAATCTGGTCTATAGCTCGTATCACCTGCTGTTCTTTCCAAAATATTAAAGTTACTAGCACAAGCCAGGTACTTAATTTTTTTTTTTTTTTTTTTGGTGGGGGGTGTATGGAGTTACCCAGGCTGGAGTACAATGACACAATCTTGGCTCGCTGCAACCTCCACCTCCCGGGTTCAAGTGATTCTCCAGCCTCAGCCTCCTGGGTAGCTGGAATCACAGGCACATACCACCACGCCTGGCTAATTTTTGTATTTTTAGTAGAGACAGGGTTTCACCATGTTGGTCAGGCTGGTCTCGAACTCCTGACCTTGTGATCCGCCCATCTCACCCTCCCAAAGTGCTGGGATTACAAGCGTGAGCCACCACACCCAGTACAAGCCAGGTACTTATATGCATAATCAAATTCAATGCTGTACAACCCAGAAGGTAGACGTTGTTTTTCATGTTTTATAAATGAAGAAAATGAGTGTCAGATTAAATAATTTGCTCAACATACTGGAACCCAAGTTTGATCCCACAGTTTATATTCTTTCCAACCTACCATACTGCCTATCAAAGAAAGCATTAGTAGCAGGTTCTCTTGACACTGATGTGAATGTCTTTTTTTTTTTTTTTTTTCTGAGACAGAGTCTCACTCTGTCGCCCAGGCTGGAGTACTCTGGAGGCACGATCTCAGCTCACTGCAACCTCCACCTCTTGGGTTCAAGTGATTCTTCTGCCTCAGCCTCCAGAGTAGCTGAGATTACTGGCATGTGCCACTATGCCCAGCTAATTTTATTTTTAGTAGAGACGGGGTTTCTCCATGTTGGTCAGGCTGATCTCGAACTCTCAACCTCAGATGATCTGCCCGCCTAGGCCTCCCAAAGTGCTGGGATTACAGGTGGCTCATGCCACCACGCCTGGCCGACTCTATGCTTTCAAAATATGCACTTGTTTTACATTTTTCCCATTTAAAATTAACGTATTAAAACCTTTTGATTTTAAGGCTGGATGTGGATCACATGAGGCCAAGAGTTCAAGACCAGCCTGACCAACATGGCAAAATCCCATCTCTACTAAAAATACAAAAATTAGCTGGGTATGGTGGTGCATGCCTGTAGTCCCAGCTACTCTGGAGGCTGAGGTACAAGAATAGCTTTGGGCCTGGGAGGTGGAGGTTGCAGTGAGCTGACATTGTGCCACCACACTCCAGCCTGAGCGACAGAGCAAGCCTCTTGTCTTAAAAAAAAAAAAAAAAAAATTTTATTTAAATCTTGAGAGTTTTCTAATAAAATTTATTTTAATCTGGTCTTCAAAAATAACAGTTAAAGCCGAGCGTGGTGTTGGCTCACATGTGTAATCCCAGGACTTTGGGGAGCTGAGGCAGGCAGATCACTTGAGTCCAGAAGTTCAACAGCCTGGGTAACAGCTAAATACCTTCTTTACTAAAAATAGAAAAAAATTACACTGTGGTACAGGCCTATATGCCCCACTACATAGAAGGCTGAGGTAGGAGGATCACCTGAGCCTGGGGGGAAGTCCAGGCT